>NW_028120043.1:0-220000 GCF_965119305.1 Pelophylax lessonae | reverse complement strand
CAGGGTGTCCCTGTTATTGGAGGAGGTCATGGGTGTTTGACAAGTAAAATAATCAGACTGTCCCCCACATGGTCAAACAGATTTTTTTTTTTTTCCAAAATAATTTTATAGAATAAAGAATCAAAGTCATACAGCAAAATGAAAGAGTTGCAACATCAAATGGTACAATCAGTTTTGTACAGAAATAGAAACTTATTTTTTTTTTTTTCCAAAAAATTTTTATTGAATAAAGCAGATTTTTCATTAGATAACATACATTCTCTGTAGAACAGAATACATAAGTTTGGTGATTTCTTTAAAAAAAAACATTTTTATACATTTCTTGCAAACTTTTTTTGGTTCACATGCATTGCAATACATCTTTAAGCTGGCCAGCTGTGTCAAAGGAATCCCTCTCTGGCCAGTCCATACACTATACTAATCTATCTATCTAAATATACACACACACACACACACACACACAGCACACAACACAACACACACACACCACACACACCACACACACCACACACACCACACACACAGCACACATACAGCAATCTAGCCCCCACCCCCCCCCCCAGTACAGAAACAACCCATCCCCTCACTTATACACACAGATCATACATATAAATTAGGTCTTCCTAGTCCCAGCTCGTTTTCACAAAGTTGACACATGTCCCTGGGACTCAGAGAAGAGCTACAGCCAATCACAATCCATAACACATACAAGCAGTACTCACATGAGGACTGCACATGCAGGAAACAGCCACAGGTGACAGTAAAGAGCCAGATATAAGAAAAGCAACAGAGCAGCAGCTGCCGACTCTTTTGGGAATGAACAGAGAGAAAGACAGCAGGGCAACCAGGCTCCTCCCGCCCCTGCTCGGCAGTTGGGCCCCTGGAGACGCCCCAGGCCCCTCATTTGTGTATTGGTCAACCCCCCCATTCCACCCCCCCCCTCCCGATGGCAGCTCTGCCTGACAGTTCCCACCTCTAAAGAGTGGCCTCCTGATGCTCCAACCAGACTTTATTAAACAAGTCCATATGAGATATCCACTTGCTAAATAAGTTGAAAGAAAGAATCTTTCATACTCGAAAGACGTACCAGATTCCCTTCTTCTGAAGTCTGGTAACCAGCAAGATGCCCTGCCTTCAGAATCAGTTATGAGGCTAGATGCTCAACTGCTGGGGTCTGGCAACTGGTTGGGTGTCCTGTCATCTGGATTTCCTAAGAGATACAAAATTGCAAAATTTCAGTGCCTCAACACAGTAGATACCCCAAAGCTCAGATGCCATGGGTTATCTGAAGACTTAGCACTGGAGTCATTTGACAGTATCGGTGCCCTGACATCAGGGTGTCTTGTTATAACCAAGTAGCTTGCCTGGTCCCCAAAAAATTGTTCGGCATTTCAACTGCCACCTAGGTCTTTCCAAGGCTCTGGTTACCCAGCAAAGGTCCCCAAGTCCACTTGAAGTTTCAGCAAGAGCATCTGGAATGTGACAAGGTACATATGGTACTCGACCACCCCCCAAAAGATTGCTACTTTCTAGGCTGTTATGGCAAATGCACAGCAATTTCATCTGGGTCGTGACAAAGCCCATTTGGTACTCGACCACTACCCAGAATAGTGCTATTATTGGGGTTGTTATGGCAAATACAGCTACTGGTTACAGTTGAAATGTCTGGACCACCAGGCTTTGAAACAACAGGAGAAATACGCTCCAAAAGGGACTTGAATAATGCAAATATTGGAAGAATCTTAGGCTAGACAGGCAACCCATGTAAGGTATGTGACCGTAATGGAAACTTGGAAGTGTCAGACCCATCAGCAGACGGGGGCTTAACCTTCGTACCGGAATCCAGCTGGGTAGCAGGCAGGGAATCAGCATTGTCTAAATGGGCAGCAGGCATGGAATAAGCAAAATCTGGCTGGGGCAGTCTTCCATAAATGTTCGATTTAGCCAGATATGTTGGTTTATATATTTGGATTGCCGAGCTTGGTGGTTTCTTCTTAGAACAACGTCCAATATGCTTTGCTGATTTCTATCAAAAGTCTCTGTAGAACAGGGTAAGACGCTTGACTGTTTCCATTAAAAGTCTCTGTAGAACAGGGTACGACGCTTGGCTGTTTCCATTAAAAGTCTGTAGAACAGGGTAATACTCTTGGCTGTTTCCATTAAAAGTCTGTAGAACAGGGTAATACCCTTGGCTGTTTCCATTAAAAGTCTCTGTAGAACAGGGTAACACTCTTGGCTGTTTCCATTAAAAGTCTCTGTAGAACAGGGTAACACTCTTGGCTGTTTCCATTAAAAGTCTCTGTAGAACAGGGTAACACTCTTGGCTGTTTCCATTAAAAGTCTCTGTAGAACAGGGTCCAAATCTTGAATGCTCCTATGGAACTAAGGAATGAAGGCATCTGCTGGAATGTCCTTTTGTGCCTGCAAAATATAAAAAAGAAAGTGTGTAAGTTATGGTTGCCGTGCATGCTGGCATGTGTTTGTAACCACTTTAGCCCCAAGCCCATTTTTGACACATTTTGTTCACAAGTTAAAATCAGTATTTTTTTGCTAGAAAACTACTTAGAACCCCCAAACATTATATATATATATATATATATATATATATATATTTTTTTTTTTTTAATTTTTTTAGCAAAGACTCTGGAGAATAAAATGGCGGTCATTGCAATATTTTTTGTCACGCTGTATTTGCGCGGCAGTCTTTCAAATGCCATTTTTTGGGGAAAAATTCCAAAAAATTACATTTCACTGCATTTGAAAAAACTAAACAGTAAAGTTATAGCTCAAAAGAGAAGTTCTGGCGCTACTCCCAAAGGTAGTCTCCTGGAGAATACATACGAGTATGTGGAACACGAATGCCCATGAGAACACTGTTCGCCCAATCCTATATATTGGATAGCTTGTAAACGTGATGAAGAAAAAAATGAATGAATGAATGAAGGATGGCGCTCAAGTGTATTAATAACTGGTGATTACCCCAAAAGAGACATAGATAAATGGTCCAATAAAAGTTTATTCTGTGAATCCAAAGATAAAGAAGCAATATGTATATAAAAGAAGTAATTCCTCCTACCAGTCCATGAAGCCTCTGTGTGTCACTGCTGCCTCAGCACGATTTCCTGATGTCAATCCCAAGGAAGGGAGAAAGCTGACAGATGGAAATGGAATGTGGCATAAGTCAGTGGAAAAGAGGAGCGGGTCCCAGCGGAGGTGGGGGCTCACACGGTCCGGTGTGCGGCCGCTTCCTGGACCGGAGCCCACGCTGTACTACGCTGACGCCCGCTGTGAGCGCCACATTCCATTTCCATCTGTCAGCTTTCTCCCTTCCTTGGGATTGACATCAGGAAATCGTGCTGAGGCAGCAGTGACACACAGAGGCTTCATGGACTGGTAGGAGGAATTACTTCTTTTATATACATATTGCTTCTTTATCTTTGGATTCACAGAATAAACTTTTATTGGACCATTTATCTATGTCTCTTTTGGGGTAATCACCAGTTATTAATACACTTGAGCGCCATCCTTCATTTTTTCTTAAACAGTAAAGTTAGCCCATTTCTTTTTATATATTGTGAAAGATGATGTCACGCCGAGTAAATAGATACCCAACATGTTATGGTTTAAAAATTGCACACACCTGCGGAATGGCGACAAACTACAGTCAATAAAAATCTCCATAGGCGACGTTTTTGAGAATTTTTAACAGTTACCAGTTTAGAGTTAGAGTGTAGCTCTTCTTTCTAAATTATTGCTCTCGTTCTGGTGATCGTGGCGATACCTCACATGTGTGGTTTAAACAGCAATTTCATTTGCAACGCGACTTCCGTATATGCTCACGGCGACGGGGGCGGCTAAAAATATATATATTTTTTTCCTATTTATTTTATTTTTTTTTTACATTTTACCACAGGTTTTTAAAAAAAAAAAAAAATCGGATCACTTTTATTGCTGTCACAAGTAATGTAAACATCCCTTGTGACAGCAATAGGCAGTGACAGGTACTCTTTATGGAGAGATCGGGGTCTAAAAGACCCCAGACCCCTCCAATACACTTCCATGTATTCAAAGCGCCAAAAACTGCATTTTTGAATACATTCACTTTTTAAATCCGGCGCCTTTAGAAGCCGAGTAACCCGGATGTGACGTCATGAACGCCGCCTTTCGGGTTACGTCATCGGAGACCCGATCGAAGCCGCATTCGGCTTTGACTGGGATTCCAGCCGGCAGTTGCATGGGTCTCCCGGTGGGACAGGAGACCCGAGCAGAGCCGCAGGAGGGGGGGGTGTCCCCTCCCGCTCACTGGGGTAATGATCGAGCGGCTCCTGTCCTGGCCACATCGGTTGTTACCGCCGGAAGCCGACCACCGGCTCTAAAAAAACGTACCGGGGTGATGCCTCTAGCTAGAACCACCTAAAGTCAGCTGACGTAGGTCTACGTGGCTGCTCGTTAAGTGGTTAAGTTGCACTATAATGCATTTTTTGCAGGTGTTCCAGTGCATTTTATTACCCTTTCTCTTTTTTTGTAATGTATTCTTTTACTATGTCCTTTTTTTTTTTCAGTGCAAACCAATGGAGGGTATTAGGGTAATCTGAAACAATAGAAAACAAGACTATTTTCCTTGTGCTTGCATTTAAACTGTGTTGGGCAACACTGCTTGTGTGAATAAACCCTTAGCCTAGATTCACACTTATGCGGTGCAATGTTTAGTGTGATATCAAGGATAATTTCCAATGTGACTTCTTGCAAATTCACGAGAGATTACAATGCGATTTGGATACAGTTACGATTCTCTCTTTATCTCTCTCTATGAAAATTAGCTCATAAAGACATTATAGCCTGCTAGAAAGGGCACTGGAATTGCTTAGTCAGTGAACACCTATGCGTTTTCCATGCAGTTTCCATTAGACTCTATAGAGATGTAAATCGCACCACACACACAGGACCCTTATTAATAATGCATTGCATTTGGACTCCATATTTGTGAATGGCCACCATAGAAAGTTGTGTAATTTCACTTGTCATGCGATTCTATGCGTTCTGGAACTCATATGAAATTGCAAAAGTATTGTGGAAAAATCAAATCTAGTTCTAGTCGAATGTTCTTACCTTCATATACGCGAAGTCACGTCTTGCCTGAATGTAATTCCACTGGGCATTCTCCAGGAATCTGAAAGATAAAGAAGTAAACCATATAAACATAATGAACAGACAACTAAATCTGGCAATAGACTTTATAGGATGTTCAGACCAGGCAGCTCCATCCATTTATAGCTGATGTGATTCTGAACCCCAAAGAAAAGAAACAGAATAGAAAGAGAAGTAATAATGAAAACTTACTTTCTGGCCCAATCCTCTGTAAGTCCAGATCCCATTGAGAACTTTTTAATAAAGGCTTCAGCTGCATTTGGGCCGTCCAAGTCATAAAAGCCATTGGTTCTGTAGAAGAAGTCCTCCGGAATCTGGTTTTCCATCTGCAAAACATCAAAATGAAATACGATTAAAAAACTGAGAAAGAAGCTATTGTGGAGAGAAGTAAATTTAGGGTCCTATTTATAGCAGAGGGCAGATGTCGCTGTCTGCTCCCCATTATACTCCATAGGGCTATGCACACCGTGCTCCACATTTTATAGATAACTTTCAATGTGGGGTCACAGTTTGTGCTCTGTGATAGTTCATTGAGCTGCTCTATGATTGGAGGAGAGCTGGTCATTTGTGTTCCTCCGGTCAAATAACCAGGCTGTCCCCCAGTTTTTATTTCTCACAACCCCATGGCTGTACTTTATAAATGCCCCCCTTAGTTATATACTGATAGTCTTACCTTCATCTTTGTAAAGATGGCCTCTGCGTCCTCCCAACTCCACTTCATATCAGAAAGGCACCTGAAAAAAAAAGTGTCAGTGAGATTAGTAACAGACAATACAATGACAGGACATATATATATATATATATACATATATTTAAGGTTAATACACAAAACTCGACATTTATTTTCTAAGCAGCATGTATATGTAGTGGGAAGAATGGTAAGCACAGAATTTCCCTCTGACTTCCTGGGTCACCTCCATTTTGTCAGAGATCCAGCGAATGGATTATCTCATTGGTAAGGGGCGATGATATTATAAACAGCCTAGACTTCATACAGAAGAGCAGTAAAGGACTACACTCTGCTCTGAGCAGGTGAAAATTCCACTATGGACAAGTACAATAAAGGTTTTGTACCACCAAGAAAAAGTAGGCCGATAGAAAAGGAAAATCTGGTGTCAAAGTGCTTGTGTAGATGGATTTTGGGCTTGTGGCTGTGACATCAGTTTGATATTAGTTGAAGAGATTTCGGAGATGATTCAGAATGAATTCACAGGTGTATATGACCTGCATTTGGACTCCTTCTGACCTGCATTTCACCTGCTTCATACTGTTTTTGCATTCCTATTGACTTGTTTGTGAATGCAGAATTCACCTGAAGTGAACAAAAGCCCCTCAACATAAAATGCAAACTTGGAGATCACTAGAGTAATTCTGCGGAATAATAATAATAATAATAGAATTGAATAGCTTCCTCTATCCATCCTGCTGCTCCTTGTGTATTTTGACTGCCGCTGGTGACGGCCTTCAGAATACCCAAACAGCAGCTGCATGCAGTCGTTTTTGGTCCAAACATTTTCAATCAAAGAATGTCAGGCAGGAGGGGGGAGGGCGGCCACACATGGAGATCATTTCTGCTGGCTCCTGATGAAAATCTTCTAGTGTATGGCCGGCTTTAATAGAATAAAAAACAATAAAATAGAAATAGAAACCCAGACTTACTTTTCCGCCCACTGAGGGCGCATGTTGCTCAGGCTGGCAAATTCAAAGACCATCAAGTTTTTCTTTGTTGGGAAGATGTTCTGTCCCTCATGCCTGTAAAAGCATTGTGGGGGAATTTGGCCTCCTGAATTCAGGGAGTTGAAATCATTCAAAGATTGGACCCAGTCCCAGTTGTTCTCCCGAAGACACCTGTAAAGAAAAATGGAGGTTAGGACGGGTTGTAGAAGACATAATAGAGAATATTTGATTTTGATGAAAGTAAAAAATAAATGACATATGGACACATTTAAATAAGTAATACAGGTAAACCATTTGCTGGGTTTCCACATGTTCATATTGTTGAAGCTAAATGGGACTGACAGTCTCATATAAGAACTTGTCAGACCTAGATGTTAAAGAATGGAAAACAAAAATGTATGTGAAAACCATTCCCCAGAAACTGAGAGTTCCAACGGATTTAACAGAAACTTACTTGTCTGCGTATTCCTCAAACATTCCGGTGGCTTCAATGAACTTGTCCCGGATTTCGTCATGGTTAGACTCCACTTTTCCCCCGTTGAAAAAGAAATTGCTGGGGATTTCATCTTTAGCCTTCATCTTCTGGAAGATGATCATGGCTTGATTGTAGTCACCGTTGTTTTGGCTGAGACACCTAGAAAAAAAATATTGGTAAGAAAAGGTGCAGAGAATATAACAATAGGACACGTAAAGAAGAAAGTCATTTATATTGTTTCAAAAACCCAACACATTCCAAATATATGTACTGGAATGTGAAATTCCTCCCATCTGATGGGTTCCCTTTCATTGCCAGAAGCCCTGTTAAATCCACAAAGAATTGACATTGACATTTTATAAAAGGTTCCATCTAAACCATAAGAGACCAAAAGAGAAATGTAGTTCTGGGTGGATTCAGCTGTAAAGAGAAGTCCATGCTACAACAGAGATTATAGTAATGGACTTTTCCTAAAGTGATCAGACCAATTTCTTCAACCAGGCTCCATCTTCTCAATTCTGCTCTAGTAAGGCTAAATGACACGGGGCAGAATATGTTGTAGAACTGAGGCCAAACTCCAAAATGGTGGCTATATTGATGTGCATGATGGGGGAATCCAGAGAACCATTTAGGACCCTGCAGGTCAGGAGTAGACTATAAGACGACTCTGAACTTAGGAGACATTGTTTTTTTTTAACCACTTGCCGACCACAGCAAGTACATATACTGCGGCGGTCAGCCCCTCACAGGCAAAGTGACGTATAGGTACGTCACTAGCCTGTGAGGCTCTGGGGAGCGAGCGCGCGCCGCCGGAGGCACGCTCCCGCTCCCGCGCGGTCACGGACCCCCCCGCGCTTGTGACCGGCGGACCCGATGTCCGCCGGTCACTCGGCGATTGTCGGTGGAGAGGGAGAAAGGCAGTCGGCTAGTGTAAACAAGCCGCCTGTCATTCTCCCCTGTGTAGAAACAATGATAATACGGTTCTGCTATGTAGGACCGTTGATCACTGTTCCTACAGCTCAAGCCACAGCCAATCACAGTTAGAATCACGCCCCTAGGGACACACACCCCCCCCCTCTCTCAAAAAAAGTTAACCCCTTCACTACCAGTGTCATTTTACAGTAACAGTGCATATGTATAGCACTGATTACTGTAGAAATGTCACTGGTAACCCCAAAAGTGTCAAAAATGTCAGTCAAGGGTCTGATCTGTCCGCCGCAATGTCGCAGTACCGCAAAAAAAATCCGCCGCCATTACGTGTTAAAAAAAACAAAAATGACAAAAATCTTTCCCTTTGTTAGTAAACGCGATAACATTTGCGCAAACCAATCAAAATACGCTTTTTGCGATTTTTTTTTACCAAACATATGTAACATAAAACAAATTGGCCGAAAATGTTAAAAAATTTTGATTTTTACATTTTTTTTTTGGGAATTTCATATAAAAAAATGTGAAAAATATTGTTATTTTTGCAAAATTGTCGCACTTTTTTTGTTTATAGCGCGTGATCAAAAAATCGCACAGCTGATCAAATACCACCAAAAGAAAGCTCTGTTTGTGGGAAAAAAGGACGTCAAATTCGTTTAGGTACAGCGTCGCACGACCGCGGAATTGTCCGTTAAAGTCGCACAGCGCCGAATTGCAAAAAGTGGCCTGGACGTAAGACAGCAAAATCCTCCGGTGGTAAAGTGGTTAATGAAAACATTGTCTTCATATGATGTTTCCTGCATAATTCAGACTGGCTTCAGAAACATCAATATTTTAAATATATATGTTCTAATTAAGATCCAATCATCCTTATTTTCTATAAGTGCCTTAAGACTTTGCATTGTGGGATAAAGCTGACAGGAAACCTTCATTCAGTGATAAGGAACTGCGTAGATTTTTCATTTTCTTTATGAAGGTTGTAAATCTTTTATATAATGCTTTTTAACATGTCGCTTCTGGCAATGGCTTGCCTTTATATTTACATTTTTATTGACATTTCACAAAGCTTTAACATCTGAACTCTTTTTTCAGCCATATGACTGTAATGTTCAAACCTCTTTGGCCTTATCTGAAATGAACTTCCATTTTGAAAAGACGTATACTAATCCTGGTGATAAAGCTTTATGAAGGAAGCCTCATATTATTTACTGACCCAGTCACAAGGTTATCTGGGTTTGAGGACTTTTTAGTTTTTATGACTATTCTTTCCATTGTAAATATCAAAGAACCCCAAAAAATGTTAAGAAAAAAACTTACAGTTTGGCCCATCTTGGGTACATTCCCGTAGCTTCGGAAAAGCTGGAAACCGACTCTTTCCTCAACTGCTGTTGTTGTGGCTGGCCGGTCGGTGTCTTCGGTGCAGTGGCCGGCTTAGTGGCCTTGGCCGGCTTAGTGGCCTTGGCAGGCGTAGCGGCCTTGGCAGGCTCATTTCTGATGCTGAAAACAAAGAAGATATTTGTTAGCATGGACTATTTAAAGCTTTAAGTCGTGTATTATTGTCTTTCAATAATATTTATTCAGTTTCAAGAGATAACAAATCAAAATATGGATCACATTCAATAGGAGGATCACATCCCTAATCCTAAAATCCTCCCCCAACATAAGACCCTGGTCAGGAGATTGGTCCCATGTTTGAAAGGGGAAAAAAAAGTTAATATGTTTTTTTAGTAAGAATGACGATTCCCACCCCTGAGAACCAGCTGGAGACAAAGTAAGGACCTGTGTTGTAGGGCTCTGGGCTTCTTTCAGTGGTATCAGATGGATATCAGTTTGAGATACTTCTCTGATCATTCAGAAATTATTAACAGGTGCATTGGATCTGCAGGTGACCTGCTTTAAGATGGTCCTGCATTCCCACAGACATGTATGAAAATCATAGGAGTGCGCATGGGGTGTGCCAGATGTGCCTGGGCACACCCCCTGTGCATTACCATTATTGCTCTGTGGCAGCGGGAAGATGGGAAAGATCTCCCACTGAGCAACTGCTTATATGAGAAGTGTGGAAGGCAGTACTTCTCTTTTATTCTGAATCTGCAGGCAGGCACATAATATGCTGGCAGAGAGATCGGAAAGATCTCCTTTCTGACTGGCAATGTGCCACAAGGGAGAGTGGTACAGGGTTTAAAACCAATCAGGACAGCTGGCGGGAGCTAATGGGACCATACGCCAAGCTCCCTGATTGGTTGGAAAGCCAGTTTTATGGAACTTCTGCAAAGAGTGGTAAGAAAATGATGATGGGGTATGAATCCCAGATCCTTTACCCCCAGTTTTCCCTTCCAAGTTGTTCCAACCTGTATTCAAATTCCTGCAGATACAGCGCCGGTATTATCACTGCAACATCTGACCTTTGTTACCTGCCTAGTCTGTAGATCAGGGGTCTCCAAACGTTCTAAACAAAGGGCCAGTTTATCATCCTTCAGACATTAGTGGGGCCAGACTGTGTCCAGTGGGATTGGAATATTTCCTGGCATCAGTGAGAATAAACATCGCCATGTTTGGTATTAGGGGGAGGAATAGCGCCCCATTGTTGGTGTCAGTGGGAGAAATGGTTTCCCATTGTTGTCAGTTGGCAGAATACATAGTTGCCAACATTTGAAAAAAATTCCCAGGGACACTTTGCAGCACAGCTATCAATTACTTACCACACCCACTTCCCTGAAGGTCCGCCCACTCCGCATAATTAATCTCCGCCTACTTATCAGATTATAGGGTCTACTTCATAAAGAGAGAATTACAGGAAATTGAAAACTTAAGGCCAAAGTAGCAGAGTTGGAATAATTCTCCCATTCAGCTGCACTTCTGCCTAAAGTTTAAAATTCTCATCACAATTCCCTGCAATTCTAAAATGTGAAATGTGCTCAGGTGTGACCATAGAAAAAATGTAATATGGAAATATAAATAAAGTGCAAGGTGTATATAAGTACGATTATACTATCTGGTATAATTAGGTTTTATTGTACTTATTTACACCTAACACTTTATTTAGATTTCCATATTCCATTTTTTGTATGGTCACACCTGAGCACATTTCACACTTTATTCACCTGTCTTTGAATTCAGCCCTCTGTAGGGGGATAATTTTCATTTACATAAAACAATGTGGCATCCTTTCCTTCCTAACACATTACCCAGTCCATACCAGTATAGATTCTAACACATTACCCAGTCCATACCAGTATAGATCCTAACACATTACCCAGTCCATACCAGTATAGATCCTAACACATTACCCAGTCCATACCAGTATAGATCCTAACACATTACCCAGTCCATACCAGTATAGATCCTAACACATTACCCAGTCCATACCAGTATAGATCCTAACACATTACCCAGTCCATAGCAGTATAGATCCTAACACATTACCCAGTCCATACCATCCTAACACATTACCCAGTCCATACCAGTATAGATCCTAACACATTAACCAGTCCATTAGGGCTGCAACTAACGATTATTTTAATAATCGATTAGTTGCCGATTATTTTTTCGATTAATCGATTAATCGGATTAAAATCATAAAAAAACTCAATGTGCCTTTTTTTTTTCATTTATTTAAAATAATAATGAACAAACAGAGTGTTAGTGCCGGTTCACACTTGTGCGGTTTGCGAAATCGCATGTAATTCGGAGCGCACTGCTCCTAAATTACATGCGATCTCATGTGCGGATGCAAGTTCATCCATACACTTTGTATGGCTGAATTCGCAGCGCAACCACAGCAAACTCGCACATGAGGCTTTTTTTGAGCCGCCTCAGAATCGGATCGCACAGTGGTAAGTGGTTCACACTTGTGCGATCTGATTCTGTGCGAACTTGCAGATCGCACTGCAATATGCAATCGCAACTGGGGGTGTCGTTAACTTTTAATTTGCACCCCCTGCGTATCGCATATGGCAGTGTGAACTGCCAGATGTGCGGATGCGATGCGGGAACACGCTGCATATTCGCAGCGTTCCCGCATCGCACAAATGTGAACCGGCACTAAGGCCATCGCATCCGCACATCTGGCAGTTCACACTGCCATATGCGATACGCAGGGGGTGCAAATTAAAAGTTAACGACACCCCCAGTTGCGATTGCATATTGCAGTGCGATCTGCAAGTTCGCACAGAATCGGATTGCACAAATGTGAACCACTGTGCGATCCGATTCTGAGGCGGCTCAAAAAAAGCCTCATGTATGGCTGAACTCGCATCCGCACATGAGATCGCATGTAATTTAGGAGCAGTGCGCTCCGAATTACATGCAATCTCGCAAACCGCACAAGTGTGAACCGGCACTTATACCAAAACTTTTTTTTTTTTTTAATTAAGCTGCTATATACTGTAAATAATATAATAAATGCTTATCTAGATAAAAGAGTTAATATTCCTTATAAGGTGCAATATTACAATAGAAAAATACGTGAATAAAAACGTCCATGTCAGCCATAGATATGAAATAGGGAGCAAAGAAAGACAACCTATATGTGTTATATGGATGTTTATAATCACTTATTTTTCTATTATAATATTGCACTTTATAAGGAATATTAACTCTTTTATCTGGATAATCTTTTATTCTGTTTTTGGCGGGCTGCATTGCATGGAATGGACACTGTAACTAGTACTAAGCTCGGCACTCACGTTTTGCTGCTTCTCCCTCAGCTCGATATGACTCACTCCCTCACTGACTCAGCAAGAAGGCAGAGAGGAAAGGAGGAGGGAGGAGGGAGGTCACAGAAGTGCGGAGCTGTGAGAGAGACAGAGGGCACACTGCTGCTTCACAGAGCAGACGGAGCTCGCTGACTGTCGGGGAATGTCAAGAATGCAGCACAACTAATCGACGGAGCAACTAATCGATAATGACAATCGTTGACAACAATTGTAATTATCGATTATTATCGATTTAGTCGATTAGTTGTTTCAGCCCTACAGTCCATACCAGTATAGATCCTAACACATTACCCAGTCCATATCATCCTCACACATTACCCAGTCCATACCAGTATAGATCCTAACACATTACCCAGTCCATATTATCCTAACACATACCAAGTCCATACCAGTATAGATATCCAGCATGAGATTTTTCCCATTGAGGTCTGTTTTAATTTTTTTGAGCAATATATATATATATATATATATATATATATATATATATATATATATGCACACACATACACATACACGGATATGTACACACATTTATCTCTAGAGCTAGAAAACTATATATATTTAACAGGTGTATAAATTATATCTATAAAAAAAAACATTATTGATAGTAGTAATTAATGGAGTGTGAGGCCTCCAGCTTGTCGGAAGGTGCTCTGCCTCCCCCTGCTGGCGGATTTTGGAAAGTGCACCATGCTGACACCCTGCCTTCGGTGACACGTTAAATTTGCGACAGGCGGGAAGAGTGAGCGGGCACAGAGAGAGAGACAACCTGCTGCCAGAACTACAACTCCTAGCTGGGGTGAGAGCGACACTGTGTGGCACAAAATTAATTTTTTTTTTAATGATTTACATAGTCCCTGATTAACAGAGACAATGTAAAATACCCAGGACAGGCTCCTGTTTGCCGGGATTGTCCCGGGAAAAACGGAACAGTTGGCAGGTATGAGAATAGTGTTCTATCAGTGGGAGAAGTGCCCTGAGGGCCGGATAAAGGCAAGCAAAGGGCCGCATCTGGCCCCCAGGCCATAGTTTAGTGACCACTTCTTTAGATTGTCACAAATGGGGTTTATTCACTAAACAGGTGATTATGGACAATTGTCAAGGTCTTTGTAAATATAGATCAACTGTGAAAAAAAACCCCAGTTCATCTATTTTTCCTGCTGAGCTGTTTGGGCCAAAATTAAATCTCTGATTTGTGTTCATAACTTACTATTTAGTAACTAAATTCATACTATAATCATAAGCGGCAAATTGGGTTGTACAAAAATAAGACCAATGACACAGAAAATACTCTGCAATCATTAATATATATATATATATATACATACACGCATGTGTGTTTGGGCTATGGAGTGCACACGCTAAAGCAATAGGCTGCGCACTCCTATGATGAGAATGTAAAATGTGCCTGAAGTGAATAAAAGCCCCAGGTGACGCAGGTCCTAAAATCTAGGGAAACTATACATCTGTCATTATTAGTCTGCACAATTATTAAAGCCAACTCATTGATCAGATTGTGTCCGTTAGCTAGGCAGTTGATCTATTTGACAGTTGGTCTATTTTTAGCTACAGACTCGTCGGGTCGGTTATATAACAGACTATGAAATGGACAATAGTATGATCTGTATTTCACATTACTGAGAAATACAAAATCTAATGATTAGCTGATCACTTATAAATAAATTCTGTTTTATATGCTGTCAGTTTGTATTGATCCCCCTACTGGTTATTGATCGGAAATATCAGATACTTACTTCCTAGAAGGCTGAGCCTGGCATTGTTTTTCTTGATGTTTTTTGTTATTGCGGCGTTGATGTTGGCCGCTTTCTCCTACACGCTGGTAGGTGGTGTGATCTAATCTCACCATTTTGCCTGGAAGGAGATGTAAAGATTCCTGGCAATATTGCTCCTGATGTTTTTTGGTATTGCGGCGTTGATGTTGGCCGCTTTCTCCTACACGCTGGTAGGCGGTGCGATCTAATCTCACCATTTTGCCTGGAAAAAGATGTAAATATTCCTGGCAAGCTAAATTCGATATCCTGTAATTGTAGAGAAAATTACCAGATCGCAAAAATCTAGTAAATCTCTAAATCACACTATGGACAACACGAATAATCACAGAGAAGAAACAAAGATGTTTACTTCTCAAATCCAACTCCTAACTCCCACACTAAGCCCTGGCGCTGCCTTCTTATATAGTCTAATAGGCTCCGCCCCTTTTAACTGCCAACTAAGCTCCACCCCTTTAACTGCCGGTTAAGCCCCACCCCTTTAACTGTCGGCTAAGCTCCACCCCTTCCGTTGTTTTCTAAGCTCCGCCCCTTGCATGGCTTTCTAAGCTCCGCCCATTTTATGGCTTTTGCTGCAAGCTGCCACTATGACACGTATACAGTTAGTTAACCCCTTAGTGACTGAGGGCAAGCAACTGTTAGGCTCATTTACCATCTATGCAGTTTGCTTTTGATCGGTTTCTGCAGTGATTTTTGCGGTGTATTTTGCATTTTTGCACATGTGATTTTACCATGATTTGTGTTTTACATTTTTTGCATTTTTTTTGGCCAATTTGTTGTTGGGCAGATTAAAAAAAAATTCAAATCGCAATAAATTTGCATGTTGAAAAACTCTCTACATGCATTTCTGCAGCTTCACCATTGAAGTCTATTGAACCAAAAAAGTTTTACATTTAACCACTTTACCACCGGAGGATTTTGCTGTCTTACGTCCAGGCCACTTTTTGCGATTCGGCACTGTGCGAATTTAACTGACAATTGCGTGGTCAGACAACGCCGTACCCAAACAAAATTTAAGTCCTTTTTTTCCCCACAAACAGAGCTTTCTTTTGGTGGTATTTGATCACCTGTGCGATTTTTACTTTTTGCGCTATAAACAAAAAAGAGTGACAATTTTGAAAAAATAACATTATTTTTCACATTTTTTATATAAAATTTCCCCCCCAAAAAATGTAAAAATCAAAATTTTTTATCATTTTAGGCCAATTTGTTTTCTGCTACATATTTTTCATAAAAAAATCGCAATAAGTGTATTTTGATTGGTTTGCGCAAAAGTTATTGTGTTTACTAAGGGAAAGATTTCCGTCGTTTTTGGTGGGTTTTTTTTAACGAGTAATGGCGGCGATCTGCGATTTTTTTTGCGGGACTGCGACATTGCGGCGGACAGATCGGACCCTTGACTGACATTTTTGACACTTTTGGGGGTACCAGTGACATTACTACAGTAATCAGTGCTATATATGTATGCACTGTTACTGTAAAAATGACACTGGCAGGGAAGGGGTTAATTTTATTGGAGAGGGAGGGGTTGATGTATGCCTGGTGCTTACTCACATGTGTGGGGGGAGGGGACTATGTGACACAGGGACAGATCGCAGGTTCAGCTATGCTGAACCCTGCAATCTGACCCTGCCTGTCACTTAGGAGATCCGCCCGCTCTGTTTACACAAGCGGGCGGATCTCCAGACTCAATTCCCCGACGATCGGGGAAGAGCAGCAGCGATCACCGCTGCTCCTCCCCTGGCCCGACTCCCGCTGTGACTGAATACAGCGGGAGCGAGCCTCCGGCGGCGCACGCGCGCCGCCGAGAAGGGGTAGTGTCTAGCGACGTAGGTCTACGTCACCAGACCTACAAGAGCCACTTTGCCGCAGTAGAGCTCTAGTGAGCAGCGGCAAAGTGGCTAAGAAAGTCCCTGACACTTTCCAAAAACACAGCGGCTGGAAAAAGCATAGATGTGAACGTGTCCCATAGGAAACCATGTTAAATGAACTGTAGTGCATTTTTGCAAAAAGCACCAGAAAACGCATAGGTGTGGCTCGGTTTACCCCTATGTAGTTTGCTTTTGATCAGTTTCTGCAGTGATTTTTGTTGTACGTTTTTGCACACTTGATTTTACTGCGATTTGCATTTTTGCATTCTCATTGCTTTTTTGGGGGGTAATTTGTTGTTGAGCAGATTAAAAAACACAAGTCGCAGCAAGACGCACTACATGCTTTTCTGCAGCTTCTCCATTGAAGTCTATTGAACCAAAAACACAAAAAAAAAGCACCGTTTTGTATTTTTAAAAAGTCCCTGAAAAAAGCATAGATGGGAATGTGTCCCATAGGAAACCATGTTAAATAAACTGTAGCGGTACAGCGCCACCCTGAGGAGTATAAAAATAATAATCCCAGTGCTATATGTGAATCCTCTTACAAAGACAACACAATGTAAGAATAACAGTGAAGACACTATATCAGTGTCACTTTAACCACTTCCCTCCTGCTCTATAGTAAAAGGACGGCGGGTGGAAAGCACTCTTGTTCTGGGACGATGTCATATGATGGCGCCTCGGAACCGCCTCTCTTGTGTGCCCACGGGGGTACGCAGCGTGGCGATCTTGGTCACGCCGTGTTCCTAGGACATGGAGCAACCCCTGATCTCAGTAAAGAGCCGATGATGCGGCTCTTTACCCATGTGATCGGCTGTGTCCAATCACAGCTGTTTACATGTAAACAAGGAAGTGCCGTTTATCGGCTCTCCTTGGCTCACACTGACATTGCGCGTGGCGATGACAGCCGATCAGCGGCATCTCCTCGCAGGGGAGACCTGTACAGGTAATCGGGGCACTGATCATCAGTGCCCTGATTATAGCACAGCCCCAGCAGTGCCCATCAGTATCACCAATCAGTGCCTATTAGTGATGCCAGTCAGTGCTGCATTTCAGTTCCTGCCCATCAGTGCCGCCTATCATTGCCCACCAGTGCCACCTATGAGTGCCGCCTATCAGTGCTCATCAGTGTGGCATGTTAGTGCCTCCTCATAAGTGCCACCTAATCAGTGTAGTCTAATCAGTGCCCATCAGTGAAGCCTATCAGTGCCACCTGATCAGCGCACATCAGTGAAGTAGAAAAATTATTTATTTATAAAATTTACTGACAGAAACTCTTTTTTTTTTTAAATGTTCAATATATTTTTTTTTTTTAGCAAAAGATTGATAGATCCTAACACATTACCCAGTCCATATCATCCTAACACATTACCCAGTCCATACCAGTATAGATCCTAACACATTACCCAGTTCACACCAGTATAGATCCTAACACATTACCCAGTTCACACCACTATAGATCCTAACACATTACCCAGTCCATACCATCCTAACACATTACAGAGTCCATACCAGTATAGTCCATACCAGTATAGATCCTAACACATTACCCAGTCCATACCATCCTAACACATTACAGAGTCCATACCAGTATAGTCCATACCAGTATAGATCCTAACACATTACCCAGTCCATATTATCCTAACACATACCAAGTCCATACCTGTATAGATATCCAGCATGAGATTTTTCCCATTGAGGATTGAGGTCTGTTTTAATTTTTTTGAGCAATACATATATATATATATATATATATATATATATACACACACATACACATACACGGATATGTACACACATTTATCTAGAGCTAGAAAACTATATATATGTATCAATTAACAGGTGTATAAATTATATCTATAAAAAAACCATTATTGATAGTAGTAATTAATGGAGTGTGAGGCCTCCAGCTTGTCGGAAGGTGCTCTGCCTCCCCCTGCTGGCGGATTTTGGAAAGTGCACCATGCTGACACCCTGCCTTCGGTGACACGTTAAATTTGCGACAGGCGGGAAGAGTGAGCAGGCACAAGAGAGAGAGACAACCTGCTGCCAGAACTACAACTCCTAGCTGGGGTGAGAGCGACACTGTGTGGCACAAAATAAAAAAATAAAAAAAAAAAAAAAATTTTAAATGATTTACATAGTCCCTGATTAACAGGGACAATGTAAAATACCCAGGACAGGCTCCTATTTGCCGGGATTGTCCCGGGAAAAACGGAACAGTTGGCAGGTATGAGAATAGTGTTCTATCAGTGGGAGAAGTGCCCCGAGGGCCGGATAAAGGCAAGCAAAGGGCCGCATCTGGCCCCCAGGCCGCAGTTTAGTGACCACTTCTTTAGATTGTCACAAATGGGGTTTATTCACTAAACAGGTGATTATGGACAATTGTCAAGGTCTTTGTAAATATAGATCAACTGTGAAAAAAAAGCCCAGTTCATCTATTTTTCCTGCTGAGCTGTTTGGGCCAAAATTAAATCTCTGATTTGTGTTCATAACTTACTATTTAGTAACTAAATTCATACTATAATCATAAGCGGCAAATTGGGTTGTACAAAAATAAGACCAATGACAGAGAAAATACTCTATATTAAAAAAGAATAGCGCAACCATGCAAAAGAAATGACTATCAAATATGGAGACAATCCATAAATAAAAATGGGGATTTAGTTCCACCATATGGCCATATCGTGCTCAAGCCCACCACTGCGTCAAAGTACCCCATTATCGGTGGGTCCTACACTATCCATAAAAAAGGGGTGAATCCAGCCTCTCTTACCCTTGGAGACAACACTCCTTGCTGGGAAGGTGTGCTAATGCACTGCAGGGGACTCCTCCTATATCTACTTGATAGAGGACACCAATAGAGTACAGGTGTGTGTGGGGGATGGGATGCTCAACCCCATAAGTCTGGTCAGACCGAATACATAATAAACAAGCAAAAAATTGGGGGAGCAAACCCTGAACATGTATATCTAAAGCCGGTGCAGCTATGGACCAAGCAACATGTATATTAAAAAAGAATAGCGCAACCATGCAAAAGAAATGACTATCAAATATGGAGACAATCCATAAATAAAAATGGGGATTTAGTTTAATTGTTTATTAGAGAAAATACTCTGCAATCATTAATATATATATATATATACATACACGCATGTGTGTTTGGGCTATGGAGTGCACACGCTAAAGCAATAGGCTGCGCACTCCTATGATGAGAATGTAAAATGTGCCTGAAGTGAATAAAAGCCCCAGGTGACGCAGGTCCTAAAATCTAGAGAAACTATACATCTGTCATTATTAGTCTGCACAATTATTAAAGCCAACTCATTGATCAGATTGTGTCCGTTAGCTAGGCAGTTGATCTATTTGACAGTTGGTCTATTTTTAGCTACAGACTCGTCGGGTCGGTTATATAACAGACTATGAAATGGACAATAGTATGATCTGTATTTCACATTACTGAGAGATACAAAATCTAATGATTAGCTGATCACTTATAAATAAATTCTGTTTTATATGCTGTCAGTTTGTATTGATCCCCCTACTGGTTATTGATCGGAAATATCAGATACTTACTTCCTAGAAGGCTGAGCCTGGCATTGTTTTTCTTGATGTTTTTTGTTATTGCGGCGTTGATGTGGGCCGCTTTCTCCTACACGCTGGTAGGTGGTGTGATCTAATCTCACCATTTTGCCTGGAAGGAGATGTAAAGATTCCTGGCAATATTGCTCCTGATGGTTTTTGGTATTGCGGCGTTGATGTTGGCCGCTTTCTCCTACACGCTGGTAGGCGGTGCGATCTAATCTCACCATTTTGCCTGGAAAAAGATGTAAATATTCCTGGCAAGCTAAATTCGATATCCTGTAATTGTAGAGAAAATAACCAGATCGCAGAAATCTAGTAAATCTCTAAATCACACTATGGACAACACGAATAATCACAGAGAAGAAACAAAGATGTTTACTCCTCAAATCCAACTCCTAACTCCCACACTAAGCCCTGGCTCTGCCTTCTTATACAGTCTAATAGGCTCCGCCCCTTTTAACTGCCAACTAAGCTCCACCCCTTTAACTGCCTGATAAGCTCCGCCCATTTAACTGTTGACTAAGCTCCGCCCCTTTTGTTGTTTTCCAAGCTCCGCCCCTTGCATGGATTTCTAAGCTCCGCCCTTTTATGGCTTTTGCTGCAAGCTGCCACTATGACACGTATACAGTTAGTTAACCCCTTAGTGACTGAGGGCAAGCAACTGTTAGGCTTGTTTACCATCTATGCAGTTTGCTTTTGATCTGTTTCTGCAGTGATTTTTGTGGTGTGTTTTGCATTTTTGCACATGTGATTTTACCATGATTTGTGTTTTACATTTTTTGCATTTTTTTTGGCCAATTTGTTGTTGGGCAGATTAAAAAAAAATGCAAATCGCAATAAATTTGCATGTTGAAAATACTCTCTATATGATTTTCTGCAGCTTCTCCATTGAAGTCTATTGAACCAAAAAAGTTTTACGTTTAACCACTTTACCACCGGAGGATTTTGCTGTCTTACGTCTGAGCCACTGTTTGCGATTCGGCGCTGTGCGAATTTAACTGACAATTGCGTGGTCAGACAACGCCGTACCCAAACAAAATTTAAGTCAATTTTTCCCCACAAACAGAGCTTTCTTTTGGTGGTATTTGATCACCTGTGCGATTTTTACTTTTTGCGCTATAAACAAAAAAAGAGCGACAATTTTGAAAAAATAACAATATTTTTCACATTTTTTATATGAAATTCCCCCCTCAAAAAATGTAAAAATCAAAATTTTTTATCATTTTAGGCCAATTTGTTTTCTGCTACATATTTTTGGTAGAAAAAATTGCAATAAGCGTATTTTGATTGGTTTGCGCAAAAGTTATTGCGTTTACTAAGGGAAAGATTTCCGTCGTTTTTGGTGTTTTTTTTTTTTAACGAGTAATGGAGGCGATCTGCGATTTTTTTTTGCAGGACTGCGACATTGCGCTGGACAGATCGGACCCTTGACTGACATTTTTGACACTTTTGGGGGTACCAGTGACATTACTACAGTAATCAGTGCTATACATATGCACTGTTACTGTAAAAATGACACTGGCAGGGAAGGGGTTAATTTTATTGGAGAGGGAGGGGTTAATGTATGCCTGGTGCTTACTCACATGTGTGGGGGGAGGGGACTGGGTGACACAGGGACAGATCGCAGGTTCAGCTATGCTGAACCCTGCAATCTGTCACTGCCTGTCACTTAGGAGATCCGTTTACACAAGCGGGCGGATCTCCAGACTCGATTCCCTGACGATCGGGGAAGAGCAGCGGCGATCACGGCTGCTCTTCCCCTGGCCCGACTCCCGCTGTGACTGAATACAGCGGGGGGGATCCTCCGGCGGCGCGCGCGCAGTAGAGCTCTAGTGAGCAGCGGCAAAGTGGCTAAGAAAGTCCCTGACACTTTCCAAAAACACAGCGGCTGGAAAAAGCATAGATGTGAACGTGTCCCATAGGAAACCATGTTAAATGAACTGTAGTGCATTTTTACAAAAAGCAACAAAAAACGCATAGGTGTGGCTCGGTTTACCCCTATGTAGTTTGCTTTTGATCAGTTTCTGCAGTGATTTTTGTTGTACGTTTTTGCACACTTGATTTTACCGCGATTTGCATTTTTGAATTCTCATTGCTTTTTTTGGGGGTAATTTGTTGATGAGCAGATTAAAAACACAAGTCGCAGCAAGACGCACTACATGCTTTTCTGCAGCTTCTCCATTGAAGTCTATTGAACCAAAAACGCAAAAAAAGCACCATTTTGTATTTTTAAAAAGTCCCTGAAAAAAGCATAGATGGGAATGTGTCCCATAGGAAACCATGGTAAATAAACTGTAGCGGTACAGCGCCACCCTGAGGAGTATAAAAATAATAATCCCAGTGCTATATGTGAATCCTCTTACAAAGACAACACAATGTAAGAATAACAGTGAAGACACTATATCAGTGTCACTTTAACCACTTCCCACCCGCTCTATAGTAAAAGGGCGGCGGGTGGAAAGCACTCTTGTTCTGGGACGATGTCATATGATGGCGCCTCGGAACCGCCTCTCTTGCGTGCCCACGGGGGTATGCAGCGTGGCGATCTCGGTCACGCCATGTTCCTAGGATATGGAGCAACCCCCGATCTCAGTAAAGAGCCGATGATGCGGCTCTTTACCCATGTGATCGGCTGTGTCCAATCACAGCTGGTTACATGTAAACAAGGAAGTTCCATTTATCGGCTCTCCTTGGCTCACACTAACATTGCGCGTGGCGATGACAGCCGATCAGCGGCATCTCCTCGCAGGGGAGACCTGTACAGGTAATCGGGGCACTGATCATCAGTGCCCTGATTATAGCACAGCCCCAGCAGTGCCCATCAGTATCACCAATCAGTGCCTATAAGTGATGCCAGTCAGTGCTGCATTTCAGTTCCTACCCATCAGTGCCGCCTATCATTGCTCACGAGTGCCACCTATGAGTGCCGCCTATCAGTGCTCATCAGTGTGGCATGTTAGTGCCTCCTCATAAGTGCCACCTAATTAGTGTAGTCTAATCAGTGCCCATCAGTGAAGCCTATCAGTGCCACCTGATCAGCGCACATCAGTGAAGTAGAAAAATTATTTATTTATAAAATTTACTGACAGAAACACTTTTTTTTTTTCAATTTTCAATATTTTTTTTTAGCAAAAAACCCAGCAGTGATTTAATACCACGAAAAGAAAGCTCTATCTGTGTGTAATTTGTGTACAGCATTGCATGACCTCCCAATTGTCATTCAATCTCTACCAGCTTTGCACATCTAGAGAGGGACATTTTTTCCCATTCTTCTCTGTAAAATATCTCAAGCTCTGTCAGATTGGATGGAGAGCGTCTGTGAACAGCAATTTTCAAGTCTTGCCACAGATTCTCAATTGTATTTAGGTCTGGACTTTGACTGGGCCATTCTAACACATGCATATTCTGTGATCTAATCCATTCCATTGTAGGTCTGGCTGTATGTTTAGGGTCGTTGTCCTGCTGGAAGTTAAACCTCTGCCCCTTCTCAAGTCTTTTGCAGACTCTTAACATGTTTTCTTTATAGATTGCCCTGTGTTTGGCTCCATCCATCTTCCCATCAACTCTGACCACCTTTACTGTCCCTGCTGAAAAAAAGCATCCCCACAATATGATGCTGCCACCACCATGTTTCACGGTGTGGATGTTGTGTCCAGGGAGATTTGCAGTGTTAGTTTTCCGCCACACATAGCATTTAGCTTTTAGGCCAAAAAGTTTAATTTTGGTCTCATCTGACCTGAACACCTTCTTCCACATAAAGTCCCATCTCCCTGTCCTTCCCTCCTTCTATTGCCCCCTTTCCCTCCCCATTTTTTCCTTTATTCCCAATATATATTACTCCTTCTTCCACATGTTTGCTGTGTCCCCCACATGGCTTCTCGCAAATGGAAAACGGGACTTCTTATGGCTTTCTTTCAACACTGGCTTTCTTCTTGCCACTCTTCCATAAAGGACAGATTTGTGGAGAGCACGACTAATACTTCTCCTGTGGAAGGATTCTCTCACCTGAACTGTGGATCTCTGAATCTCCTCCAGAGTTACCATGGGGGGCCTCTTGGCTGCTTCTCTGATGAATGCTCTCCTTGCCCATCCTGTCAGTTTAGGTGGACGGCCATGTCTTGGTAGGTTTGCAGTTGTGCCATACTCTTTCCATTTTCGGATGATGGATTGAACAGAGCTCCATGAGATGTTCAAAGCTTGGGATATTTTTATATAACCTAACCCTGTTTAACCGCTTCTGGACTGCCCGCCACAGATATACTGCTGCAGGCTGGCCCTCCTGCACGAACCGACGTAGGGCTATGTCAGTCACGCGCCTGCAGCCAGGGGGCGAGCGCTCCCCACTGAGAGAGAAGAACGGTCAGCTGTTGTAAACACTTCTTCTCTCTGGAATGATCACAGAGTGCCTGTGATCCTTTAATATAGAATCACATGTCTCTATGGTCATTCCATAATCCCCACCCCCCATACAGCTAGAATCACTCCCCTAGGCTCACATTTAACCTTTTGATCACCCACAGTGTTAACCCCTTCCCTGCCAGTGTCATTATTACAGTAACAGTGCAAATTTGTTAGCACTGATTACTGTAGTAATGTCACTGGTCCCCCAAAAGTGTCAAAAATGTCAGTTAGGGGTCCGATCTGTCCGCCGCAATGTCACAGCCCCGCTAAAAATCGCAGATCGCCGTCATTACTAGTAAAAAAAGAAAATAAACAATAAATATGACAAATCTTTCCCGTAGTTAGTAGACGCGATAACTTTTGTGCAAACCAATCAAAATACGCTTATTGTGATTTTTTTACCAATAATATATAGCAGAAAACAAATTGGCCTAAAATGTTATAAAATTGTGATTTTTAAATTTCTTTTTGGGGAATGTTATATAGCAGAAAGTGAAAAATATTGTTTTTTTTTCGCTCTTTTTTTGTTTATAGCGCAAAAAATAAAAATCGCACAGGTGATCAAATACCACCAAAAGAAAGCTCTATTTGTGGGAAAAAAGGACATATAATTTGGGTACAGCGTCGCACGATCACGCAATTGTCCGTTAAGGTAACGCAGTACCGAATCGCAAAAAATGGCCTGGTCATTAAGGGGGCAAATCCTTCCGGTCCAGAAGTGGTTAACTTCTCCACAACTTTATCCCTGACCTGTTGGGTGTGTTTCTTGGCCTTCATGATGCTGTTTGTTCACTAAGCTTCTCTAACAAACCTCTGAGGGCTTCACAGAACAGCTGTATTTATAATGAGATTAAAATGACACACAGGTGGACTCTATTTACTAATTAGGTGACTTCTGAAGGCAATTGGTTCCACTAGAGTTTAGTTAGGGGTATCCGAGTAAAGGGGGCTGAATACAAATGCACGCCACACTTTTCACATATTTATGAAAAAAATGAAAACCATTTGTCATTTTCCTTCCATTTCACAATTATGTGTCACTTTGTGTTGGTCTATCACATAAAATCCCAATAAAATAATTTATGTTTTTGGTTGTAACATGACAAAATATGTAAAATGTCAAGGGGTATGAATAGTTTTTCAAGGCACTGTAGATGAAGAGTTGTTGGTAAGGAATACTTACAGACATATGAACTTATAAACACATGAACAGAGGAAAGGTGGGGATCCCTGGAAGCGTTCGGAATCTTGAATAGGTTTATAATTGATGCTGTGCTGCATGTAGTTGGCTCCTACCAGCGGGTATAGAAAGCGATGGGCACACAGCTAAGTCATGTTAGGGTTTGACAGATCGGACCCATCTGGGACTGCTGATGGTGCAGCATGCCACCTCTGGATAAAGGATGGCAGGGGGACAACCTGATCCAAGGCTCTTGTGGTTGCCTAGGTGGGGCCTGGAGTGTATTGGGGACATTCCAAACTCCCTATAATAGAAGTCATAATGGAAGAAGATTCAATAGGACTCAGAGGGTAAGGGGGGAATGTAAGAAAGGGAAATGATGGGGGATGGGGTGGTTGGAGATGTTAGGAGAGTAAGGGAGAAGTGCATGAAGGATGCTTGAGGGGGAAGATAGGGGATTCTGCTTTCAGAAAATATATGTATGGAGGTTCAAAGTCATTTTCTAACAAAAAAGATGATTTTTTACGTGTATGAAAAATGTAAAAATTGCCCCTGTAGGGAAGTGGTTAAAGGGGGAAAAGGGGAGCAAACGATCATTGTCATGAAGTGCCGGTACCTAGAGGTGCTCATACCTACCAAAGCCTTTTAACCACTTCCATACCGAGTCATGTAAAATGACGTCGGCAAAGTGGTTGTCTAGATCCGGGCCGCCGTCATATGACGTCGGCCCGTTCTAGCTGCTACTGCGTGCCCCCGGCCTCCAATCGCGCCCCTTGTGACCCGGCATCCAATCATAGCCGGTCACAAATGTCAACAGAGAACACGGTAACTAGCTGTCACGTGTTCTCCTCCTCACACACTGATCCTGTGTGAGGAGGAGATTGTGGTAACAGCTAGTTACCAACTACAGTGCACCCTAAACACACTGATTGCCCCCCCCCAATAAAGAGCACCTGTCACTAGCCCATCAAAGTACCCGAGTACCTGTCACCAGCCCATCAGGTACTCAGATGACAGGTACTTGGGTACTCTGATGGGCTGGTGACAGGTATTCGGGTACTCTGATGACAGGTACTCAGGTACTCTGATGACGGATACTCTGATGACAGGTACTCGGGTACTCTGATGACAGGTACTCGGGTACTCTGACGGGTTACTCGGGTACTCTGATGACGGGTACTCTGATGACAGGTACTCGGGTACTCTGATGACAGGTACTCGGGTACTCTGATGATGGGTACTCAGGTACTCTGATGACGGGTACTCGGGTACTCTGATGACAGGTACTCGAGTACTCTGATGACGGGTACTCGGGTACTCTGATGACGGGTACTCAGGTACTCTGACAGGTACTCTGATGACAGGAACTCGGGTACTCTGATGACGGGTACTCGGGTACTCTGATGACAGGTACTCGGGTACTCTGATGACAGGTACTCGGGTACTTTGAGTACCTGTCAACGGAGTACCCGTCATCAGAGTACCTGAGTACCTGTCACCTACCCATCAGAGTACCCGAGTACCTTCCACCTGCTCATCAGAGTACCTGACGCCTGAAGTACCCAAGTACTTGCCGCCTGCTCATCAGTACCCATCACTACTCATCAGTACTCATCAGTACCTATCACGTATCAGTACTGATCATCAGTACCCATCAGTACAGTATCACCTATCACCTATCAGTCAGTGAGTACTACTCATCAGTACCTGTCACCTGCCCATCAGAGTACCAGAGTACCTGTCACCTGCCTATCGGAGTACCCGAGTACCTGCCACCTGCTCATCAGTACCAGAGTACCTGTCACCTGCCCAACAAAGTACCCGAGTACCTGTCACCCTTCATACAGCCACCATGTCCAAGTCCAAAAAGGTTTATATACGTCCTCCGTTTAAACCTAAATACCGGTGTTATGGCAGCAGATAGCTGCCATAACCCTGGTATTTTTTTAAACGGTGGACGGTTGGCTTTCCGATAAGGGTGGTCCCAGCGGCGGATTCGCCGTGGGATCACCCTTCCGGGATGGCGGAAGAGGCGCCCCCCCCCCCTCCCGACGCGTTCCGGTCCTTTTCCCCGCTTACCAGACCCGCCGGCAGCGGGGAAAACGATCCGGTCCCGAATCCTCACAGACAGGATGTCGAGTGAGGGCAAGCTTGCCCTCACTTGACTCTATGGTCTTGGAGGACCGGAGCTACGGAAAATGTTGTTGCCTAGCAACCGGTTTAAAGGTCCATTTTTTTTTTTTTTTCATTTTATATTATAATTATTTATTTATTTTTTTTTTCTATCTTTTAGTGTACTTGTGAGATCTGAGGACTTTTTGACCCCAGATCTCACACAAAAGAGGTCCTGTTGTGCCTATTTCTATTACGAGGAATATTTACATTTCTTTTAATAGAAATAAAAATGATCAATTTTTTTTTTTTTTTTTTAAACGGTGTAAAAATAAAAAATAATAAATAAAATAAATAGTAAAAAAAAAAAAAAATTAAAGCGCCCTGTCCCCGTTAGCTCGCGCGCAGAAGCGAATGCATACAGAAACCCCGCCCACATATGTAAACGGTGTTCAAACCACACATGTGAGGTATCGCCGCGATCGTTAGAGCAAGGGGAATAATTTGAGCCCTAGACCTCCTCTGTAACTCAAAGATGGCAACCTGTAAAAATTTTTAATGTCGCCTATGGGGATTTTTAAGTACCAAAGTTTGTCACCATTCCGTGAGCGTGCACAATTTTGAAACATGACATGTTGGGTATCTATTTACTCGGCGTAACATTATCTTTCACATTATGGAAAAAAATTGGGCTAACTTTACTGGTTTCTTATTTTTTAATTAAAAAAAGTGAATTTTTTCCAAAAAAATTGCGTTTGGAAGACCGCTACGCAAATACGGTGTGATAAAAAATATTGCAATAATCTCCATTTTATTCTCTAGGGTCTCTGCTAAAAAAAATATATAATGTTTGGGGGTTCTAAGCAGTTTTCTAGCAAAACAACTGATTTTAGCTTGTAAACACCAAATGTCAAAAATAGGCCTAGGCAAGTGGCTAGGATGCATGATGATGCTCCTTGGATGTTAGGCCCCTCTATATGGCTAGGCTGTGAAAAAGTCTCACACATGTGGTATTGCCATACTCAGGAGGAGTGGCAGAATGTATTTTGGGGTGTCATTTTTGCTGTGTACATGCTATGTGTTAGGAATATCCTATAAATTGACAACTTTGTGTAAAAAAAAAAAGTTTTCATTTTTTTCACACATTTTCCAAAAACCTGTGGAAAAAAATGATATGTTCAAACGACCCATAATGCCTCATAGAATATACGTTGGAGTGTTTGCTTTCCAAAATGGGGTCATTTTGTGGACTTTTCCATTGTATTGGTGCTCTAGGGCCTTGAAAAGTGTGATAGGTAGTAAGAAAGTTTTATGTGTATTTATGCTCCTAGAACGCCTGAATGTGCTTCTTGGACGTGGAGTCTCTTTTTGTGGCCAGGCTGTGTAAAAGTCTCACACATGTGGTATCGCCATACTCGGAAGGAGTAGCAGAATGTATTTTTGGGTGTAATTTTTGCTGTGTACATGGTATGTGTTAGAAATAGCTTATAAATTGACAACTTTGTGGGAAAAAAAAGAAAAAAAAAATTTTTCTTCATTTTCCCAAGAATTGTGGGAAAAAATTACAACTTCAAAAAACTCACCATGCCTCTTACTAAATACCTTGGACTGTCTACTTTACAAAAAGGGGTCATTTGGGAGGTATTTGTACTGTCCTGACATTTCAGGGCCTCAAGAAAGGAGATAGGCCATCAGTACATCTGGTGTGATCAATTTTCAGTAATTGGTACCATAGCTTCTAGACTCAATAACTTTCACACAGACTAAATAATATACACGAATTTGGGTTAATTTTACCAGAGACATGTAGCAGTATACATTTTGGCCCAAATGTATGAAGAAAAATTTATTTTTTGCAAAATTTCATAATTGAAACTAAAAAAAAAGTGTTTTTTTTTCAAAATTTTTGCTCTTTTTTTGCATATATCACGAAAAAAAAAACCCCAGTTGTGATCAAATACCACCAAAAGAAAGCTCTATTTGTGTGAAAAAAATGATAAAAATTTTGTTTGGTTACAGTGTAGCATGACTGAGCAATTGTCATTCAAAGTGTGAGAGTGCTGAAAGCTGAAAATTGGTCTGGGCAGGAAGGGTGTCTAACTGCTCTGTATGGAAGCGGTTAAACCTTCTTGGATGGCACCAGGTCCTTCTGACAGGTGAAGATCTCACATTTCTCAGCAGTGTTGAAGCTTACTCCCCCACACTCCTATTGGTTCATCAGTATGATAGGCAACCCTATTCACCAATAGGAACTCAAAGATGGTGGGAAAGGGGCAGGCATACTTCAGCACTATCAAAGATCACCTGAGCATCAATGTTAATATATTGCATCATACCAGTTCTTCAATGTAATGGCTGCATTCGTTTTCATTTAGTAGGCTTTATTTTTACCTGTGAATTTGCCAGTGATTTTTTTTAGAAAATGCTCACCATATTGTATCTCTGGAGAAGCAGCATTGCCACTCTAAGACATGACTACAGAACACCACCCCCTCTCCTCTTCCCCGTTACATAAGGGAGGTGGGGGTTGTTTTGTAGTCCACATAGAGTGCTGGAAATAGAGTTAAGCCCCGTACACACGTACCGATCGTCGGCCGACGGAACGTCCTACAAATGTTCGCGGCTGGTGTGTTTGTTGTTTGTCTGTTGAAAAGTGCTCCAAACTTGCCCAGGACATTTGTCTTCCGACAGAAAATGACGTCACTACGTTCCACGCACGTTCGCCGCTACAAAAGAGGAAGTGAGTGTTTGGCCGTGACCCTTCTGGGCATCTCGCGCTGATTTCGGTAGCATTTGTTTGGTTGACGACATTTCGCTATTTTCCGAGACATCGTTCGAGAATTTATTATGGCGACCGTGAATTCGTCCGTTGCTGTCGTTAGTGTTGGAGTTTTGGCTCTGAGACGACGTACGAGCAATAGGAAGAAGAAGCGGACCTCCTGGACGAAAAATTGGTTGCTTAACCGTGATCAATTTTCTCATATGTCCTTGCTGAGGGAGCTCCAGGAAAATAATCCTGATGACTTCAGGAATTATTTGAGGATGACGGATCCCATCTTTTACCGTCTTCTTGCCCTGGTGTCCCCCTATATTCTGAAGCAGGATACTTGTATGCGGCTTGCAATTACTCCTGAGCAAAGGTTAATTGCGACGTTGAGGTATCTTGCAACAGGGAGAAGCCTGCAGGATCTGAAGTTCACCACAGGCATCTCCTCCCAAGCTCTTGGAGTCATCATCCCTGAGACCTGCTCTGCCATCATCAAGGTCTTGCAGAAGGACTATATCAAGGTATGTTTGATTTTTTACATTACATTACATGTATTACTAGTTTCACCTGAATTATGATGTTTTTGGATGTACAGCAATTGACACAGGCCATTATTTGTAAACTACCCTCTGTCCGCATGCACATAGTAGTAAAGATGTAGATTATCTTTAACCATTTGTAAAATTACCCACTAACCACCCCACCATTCTCTCCTATGTGTCCCTAAACGCATTGCCTGTTAACAGTATTTTGAATTTGGGTCATTTTATTGCTTTCCCTCAAACAATTATTCCTTGGCCAATGTTTTAGTACCTAGTTAATGATTTATCTAAAATACATCAGTCCATCCATTCCCACCTATGATTCTGTATGTTTATGTAATGATGTTAAAACCTTCACTGACCACAAGCCCTAATTGATGTATAAATGCCCAGTTTTACTTACCCATCCCCCACCCACATGCTAAATCTCAAAGTCAGCATATACCAAAGCTCAAGTTCAGAGGTCTTCAAACTATGGCCCACCAGTTGTTCACGAACTTCAATTTCCATCATGCCTAGTCATGTCTGTGAATGTCAGAGAATTACAAGGCCTCATGGGATGTGTAGTTCTGCAACAGCTGGAGGGCCGTAGTTTGTAAATCTCAGCTCTAGCTGGTGAGTATAATGGGCCATACACACTAGAAGATTGTCAGAACAATTTATCCTTCCGATTTACCAAAACCAAATAATATGAGGTCCAACAAACACTTTCAAATCCTATGCAATCTGGTAGGCCCTTGCACTACATAGAAAAGTTAAATCTGCACGAAAAAGTCTTCAGAGAATCTTCTAGTGTGTATGGCCCTTTACAATATAAGAACAATAGGAGGTTGAAAAGAAATGTATGTAGATGTTACATCCCCATATCCAAACCTTTGCCTTCCTGTTGTATATTTTTTTAGCAAGTTGCATAAGCATTTAACAGACAACTGTGTGTGTAATTAATAATGTGATGTGCTCAAGCACTAATTTTATTTTTTTTTTTTTTTTTTTTTTTTTTTCCCCACAGTTTCCTTCAAACGCAGAGCAATGGCTGGAGATTTCTGATCAATTTCTGGAGAAGTGGAATTTTCCCAATTGTGGGGGTGCTATTGATGGGAAGCACGTCCGCATTGTCCCCCCTCCGAATTCCGGCACATTTTATTATAATTATAAAGGTTTTTTTAGTATAGTCATGCTAGCCATAGTTAATGCAAACTATGAGTTTATTTTTTTGGATATTGGCAAAAATGGCCGCAATTCGGATGGGGGAGTTATTGATCAGACGGAGTTCGCTCGTCGTCTAAAGAACGGCACTCTGAACCTGCCATCCAGGGAGCAAACTGTTGAGGGTATGAGCTTTGTGTTTATCGCAGATGAGGCTTTTGCGCTTGGGGAGCATCTCATGAAGCCCTACCCTCAGAGGAACCTCACCCCAGACCAAAGGATTTACAACTACCGGTTGTCCAGAGCTCGCAGAGTTGTGGAGAATGCCTTCGGGATAATGGCCAACCGGTTCCGGATATTCCTGACGTCCATAAACCTGGCACTGTACAAAGTGGATAATGTGGTCTTGTGTTGCTGCATTTTGCACAACTTCCTACGCAGGAATGCACAAAATTATGTATTGCAGCAACTGGATACTGACCCTGCTATGCCAGGTACAAGTGGAGAGGCCCAACCTTCTAACCAAGTGGAGTCCATGACGTCAATGGAAGTTGGACGGTCAGCATTGGCATCACACAGGGCCCGTCAGATCCGCCAGGAATATCTGGACTATTTCGTGGGGAGAGGAGCTGTGTCCTGGCAGCAATCACTGTCACACACCCATTAATCTTGTTAAAGATTGGACACACAAGATAAATGTCAGAGATATATTATTTTTCAACACATTAAACAAAAATTGCAATGATTCTGTATTGTGGATTATAATCATTTGGGCACATATGCCAAACACAATTATTTGGGTTAATCATGTGTTATATATGTGTGACTTTGGAAGGGTTAATACATTCATCAGTGTGTTTCTTGACTGTAGTCTCTCACCAGCTGATCCAAAGTGATGATGGCCATGTGTTATTTTTTAGCCAGTGGTGTAAATACAAGGGCCTTCTGCACCCCACAAAATGTACACAAACCCTGTCACATTGAGAACTAGGTCACACCCAAGGTTCATCTAATGTCACCTTACATTGGTGTTCATTGTCCAGAAGTTGCCCATACTATATATTTCATATAATACATTAGGGTATTAACAAAGTACCTACACCTGTTATGTTGTGTTCATTTATGACATCCTTCTCACTGCCCACCAATGTTAGGATATGTCAGTGTTATGTGAAACTTGATCATTGTTCATCTCAAAGTGTTATATATATAGGTAATGGAAAGTGAACTAGAGCAACGAACAAGCAATACACTATAGATTACACTGATCTCCCTACACTGATTGCTACTGGCAATATCAATGCCATATTGAATCCTAGGACTGCTAGTACCTTGAGTGTTGAGTCACACTTATGCGATGCGGGAAGTCTGCGACTTTGCAGCCTTCCAGCATTGCATAAGGGTGACCCGCCACTTACTTTTTCCACAGGATTGTATTCCACAAGTGTTAAGCACTGTGCGATCCAATCCAGATACATCAGAAATAAAGGGTCATGTGCGACTTGTATGCGTGTTCAGTGCGAATGTAGCCATACAAAGTGTATGTCTCAATTCACATTGCACATCTGATGGCATGTAATATCGTAGCGCACTGCTCCTTTATTACATGCGATCAGATGTTCATGCGAAAATCAGCTATACAGTTTGTATGGCTCAATTCGCACTGCACTCGCACAAAAGTCGCACATGATGCATTTATTCAGCCGCATCAGGATAGGATCGCACAATCGTTCAAACTTGTGTGATCCGATCCTGTGTGAAATGTCAGATCGCACTGTGATATGCGTTAAAACTGGGGGTATCTTTAACATTTCATTGACACCTCCAGCAACTCGCATATGGCAGTGACCAAAATGCTTTCATTAACATGTAAATATGGGAATAGGACAGCCATCATACATTTAGTGCTTCTTTACACAGCTTTAGACCTCGACCCCCCAACGAAAGTCTAATAAAGAATTGAACACACATTGTTGAATGTAAAAACGTTTTAGTATCAAACATTCACAGGGTTAGGGTTTGGGTTAGGGTTAGGGTTAGGGTGTTGTAAAGTGCTTTTCCCAAACTTGGGTACACTCTTTAACATCTGAGTGTAATTAAAATGCCCTAAAACATTATAAAAAAATTGTAACATCAGGAACATCCCAATACAAACATTAAAAACCTAGTAAAATTGTGGCTTAAAATTTGCCAATCATGTCCACAAAATTGCGCATTTTGATTTGTAATGCCGTTGCAGTCTCCTTTATTTGTTCCAGGTCTGCGCAGCATTGGAGAGCCTCACGGGTCAATTTGGCTAATGTGCAACTATGTAAAACATGGTCTGTAAAAATTAAAAAAAAATGAGTCAATGTGAATCACCTACATGAGGTCATAATAATAGAGAAACATTTGGTGTCCAGGTAATCTTAAATTCCTCTCGAGTTAATACCTACCCTGTTCTTATGCTCTTTTGCCCTAGGCTCTTCTTCTTCCTCCTGTCCTCCTCCGATGCTGTTGCTGATGATTCTGCCGGTCTCCTGAGCTTACTATATATTCATTAGGGGTGTGAACGCATGATGACGTCATTGTGAGGGCATGGTTGTAATGTATATATATTAAGATGCAGAGACCAGAGACGGGCAGAATGCACGGCAACAGCATTGGAGGAGGACAGGAGGAAGAAGAAGAGCCTAGGGCAAAAGAGCAGACAACATAAGAGCAGAAGATTGGACAGCAGAAGAGTGGAGAGGAGAAGATCCAAAGAGCAGAGTGGAGAAGACCGGATGAAGATATTTAAGAACATTTCATAAACGTCTCCTGTCGTTATTCACATACACTTCCATTTATGTGGTTAATGTGTAGGGGTACTATGTACCCCATACCCATTCACATAGTGATTGGGGTCTGGGATCTGGGGGCCACCCTTTGTTAAAGGTTGCTTCCAAAGTCCTAGGAACCCCCTGGCCGCATGACCCCCCAAAACCACCAGACAGGGTTGTGGGGATGAGGCTCTTGTCCTCCTCTACATGGGAGTAAGGTGCTTTTGGGTGTGCGGTGCAGAGGCCCCCTGGCCCAAAGCAACAAAACCCCCCCATGTTGAGGGCATGTGTCCTGCTGTGGTCCAGGGGGTGTTTGGTCCGCTTGCTCGTTCTCTTTCCTGGCCTGACAAGCTGCATGCTTGTATAAGGGTCTGGTAGGGGTTTTGGGGGTAACCCACGCTGTCTTTTTGTTGTGGGCATACCCTCAAACTCAATACCACACACAAAAGGCCTGGTTGTGAACTTGGGGGGACACCCACGGTGGGTTGTTCAATTTTTGGGTGTAGTTCCCCCTCAAAAATCTTCACAACGCAAGTGGCCCCGCAAGTCAGAGCATCCTGATCCGACTTACGGTGCGACTTCCATTCAAATAAAGAGGCTCCCATAGGGAACTAGTGTTGTAAATTGGAGGCTAAAAATAACACTGATAAAAATCATTCTGAAAAAACCTACGTGGGCACACAATTGGCTCTTGGACACTTGGTCCTGGTTCCTCCACAGTTTCGGAACTGGCTTCCATGCTGCTTGGCAAGTTGCCAGGAGATCGGGCTTCTGACCTGGCTGGGGATGCCACATCCTGGCATGATGCAACATCTGCAATGTAAATTTGTAAGGGAATACAAGAATATAAGGTTAAACAATCATTGCAAATACACATATTTCTATGATACCACTACACAAAAATCTGTGACTACCAACCTTCTTGTTGCTCTGGTGTCTCATCACTTGTTGGCTCCACCAGGATTATTTCCGGAATAATGTCTTCATCTACATAATACAAAACATTGGCCATATCATAAAAGTCACAAGAGGTACATTTGTTAGGACATGGTGCCCTGCTTGATAGCTCTTTTAGTAACAAATATGAAGACATGTACATGGTTATCTACGAAAAATATGGTACATTAATGTTTGACAGTGCATAGGAACCAATTACCTTTAGTGGAATCTGTGCCACCTTCTGTGCCCATGTCCTCATCTTGTTCGGCAACTGCCGATGGAGCTGCCAGACCTCTCCTCCTCCTTTCCCATAGTTTGGCACGGAGTTTACGTTTTTCTCCTATTTAAAGGTTTGAATAATAATCTGTGATTAATAGGAATGTTTGCTGAGAAGATTCGTGCAGGAAAGAACGTTCGTTGCAACACAATACATATATTTTTAACTATGGCTTCCTGACTTTTAATGTCATATACTAAAACATCAACAATAGATCGATCAAATCACGACATGACAACTAAAATGAGTAATCTAACTTTTTACATAGACATTATAATCTAGACATGTTAATACAACATACACAAAATTATAAAAAACATATTGCATGATTAAAAAAATAAAGAAAAAATAAAACTTACTTTTTTTCAAAATCCGATGGATTTGGGAAAGCTGATCCTGCTCACGGTGTTTGAGGTCAGACCACCGTTTCCGAATCTGATCTTTCGATCGCTCGACACCGAATTTTTTGACCAAACAGGCCACCACCTTGTCCATGATGCCATCTTTCCTGGCATTGGGCCGATCGTAATTTGCCAACTTTCCATCGTAATCCATTTTTTCTAAAATGGAGACCATCTCCACCATTTCTGGCTTTGACATGGGTGTAGCCCTTGATTTTCGGGTGGCCCAATCACTTCGGCCCCCACTAATTGAGCTCCCAGATTGTTGAGACATGGTTCCTAATTAAACAATGATTATTCCACTGCCTCAGGTGTGAGTGTCGCATGTAGGCCTGATCTTCGGCACGTACACACTCCTGCACAAGCCCGCCACTGGAGGAGGAGTTGACGCCTGCGCTGTATTTAAAGGACGCCAGATCGTTCGGCCGACGATTCGCTAGCGGACATATCGAGAGTTGGAGCACGATCGAGCGGCGAATCACGACTTTTCCCCACAAACAAAGGTACGACTCTTTTAATAGAAAGTGTGTGTTTTGGGCCCTATACAGCTTTTATTAGGAATATCTTTATTATGTGCCAAAATACATGCTATTTTAATATGTTTTGTGTTGTTTTGTGTCTTGCAGGCATATACTGTCCTGCAATATGGTGGACAATTTCACCACCCACAACTTTTTAATAAGTTTTATTGATGAGTTCAGGCAACTGCCCTGTTTGTGGCAAGTCAAGTCCGCAGATTATAAAAATCGAAAACTCAGAAAACAGGCCATGGAACATTTGGTGGCCTTCTACAAGCCCGTCTGTCCTGGGGCAAATTTTACTTATATCCGCAAAAAAATAAACAGTATTCGCACTGCCTACAGGCGGGAGTTAAAAAAAATAGAGGAGTCCACCCAGTCTGGAGCAGGGGCACGGAATGTATATGTACCACGGCTGTGGTACTTTGATAACATGCGGTTCCTGGCAGACACCATGGAATCCAGGCCGTCAATTTCAACACTGCCTTCTACTTCGGCAGAGGGCTCAGTGTCGGTAGATCCAAGCCAGGATGAGGATTTCCTGGAGGAGAGTTTTACTCAGGTATGGCATTTCACAATATATTGTCTGCTAAAATGTAATCATGTAACAAAATTATAAGCTAAACCATAATTGACCCTTTAGGTAAACGGGCATAGCAAGGGGTTGGCATGACAGGCAACCGCCAGGGGCGCAGGCCAAGGGGGGTGGGTCACAAAAACATTGGCATTGTTTTATTGTTTATTTTAACAATCCACTCAGCCTGCACACCCCAGAACCCCCAGTTTGCAGGCGGATTCATGCAGGTGTAAAACATTGAGAGCAGCTTCATGCAGGTGTAAAACATTGAGAGCTGCTTCATGCAGGTGTAAAACATTGAGAGCTGCTTCATGCAGGTGTAAAACATTGAGAGCAGCTGAGCCAAAAGACCAGGAGACTGAGACTGCCTCTCACTGCATCCCCAGCACACCTCTGGTCTTACAAACACTGCTGCATCCCCAGCACACCTCTGGTCCTAACAAACACTGCTGTAGCCTCAGCATTCCTCTGGCTCAACCTTTTTTAATACAAAACTAACAGCTCCTGCAAATGATCCATCCATCCTTGCTTCCATGTCTCTGGTCTCTCACTCTGGGTCAGCAAGGCAGGTGGCTTCCTTATTCATGTTTCCCTGCACTGCTTCACCCTCAATGCCCTACATCAAGTCCTCTGCAAGTTCAGGCCCCTCTCTCTCTGCAACCCCCTCCTCTCTCTCTCACACCCCCTCTTTCTCTCCCTCTCTCTAGCTCTCAACCCTCTCTTTCTTTTTCACACCTGAGACAATGATTGCCCACTAGAGAGCTCTACACTGGGCAAACAAGGGGCAAATTAGAAACTTTTAATGCCCTTTAATTTTTTTTTGGGGGGGTGGGTTACAGTTTTACATTGATCTTGGGGGGGGGGGGGGTTGTTGCCAAATACAGCTCCTCAACAAGGGCACTGGAGACCCTAGATATGCCACTGTATGTAAAGTCTGCTATTTGTTCACAATAATATAACAAACATGCATTTTTATATACACTATAACATTCTAATCAATTGTTCATTTCATCAACAGGGAAGTGTCACTGAGGAGGAGCCAGGTTGCAGCCAGGAGCCTGGGGAGCCTGCGGAGCCTGGGGAGCCTGTGGAACTCTTTCCACCACCACCTCCTCCTGCCAAACGGAGGCAAAAGAGGAAGCACGTGGATGATATCACAGACGAGTTTATCCAGGAGGCCACCATAGCCCTACGTCGGAAACCGGAGGCCAATGAGTCCTTCGGCAACATGACGGCAAAAATTTTAGATAAGGTGGACCTCAGGCAGTGTCAGTATGCCAGAAAAATTATTCTGGATGTGCTGCAAAACGCAGAAAACGGCATACTTACTGAGCACAGCCACGCATGCCAGGAGCACCCGTGCCCTCCACCTCCACCTCCACCTCCACCTCCACAACACCCACCACCTCGCCAAATGCCACATGGCCAGTGGCAATATGGCCAGCAGGATCCAAACCTGCCCTCATGGCAACCTGATTTCAGTTACCAGCAACTTTAATTTTTGTAACCCCCTATTATTTATTTTACCCCTGTTTGCCAGTTTCTAGTTTAATTTTGTCCAAATGGACCTTTTTTATGTTTAGTTTATTATACGGAAAGTATTGATGTTTGCTTTGTTTTTTTTTTGCTGAGATCCAAAAAATAAAGAAAATTGAAAATAAAAAATGGCCTATCTGAATTTGTTAACATGTTTAATATTGTGCATAACCTGAAAAATATGTTTTAGACATTAATTCATAAAAGAATAAAGGGTCATATCAATAGTTAGATCTTTGGTGTGAAAATACAAAAATAATGGTGAAGAGTTCAAATTATTTAATTCTAAAATTTGATAGAACAGATAGAATAGACAAACATTATCTTCATCATAACAGAACACATGCCTTTTTATTAGAAAAGTATGGCATTATGAGCAGCATCTTCCTTCTTCTCACATTTATCAAGATGAGCATGTGCTCCGCATTTCACCTATTTCTTGGACTTCCGCGAGCCGAAAGTTCTTTCTGAATAAAATGTTGAGTTTACTAGAGAAAATTCTTCCGGGAACTCATTTGGTTTGATCATGCGTGTTGGGATTTGTAGCTGTGTGTCGGCAGAATTGTGTACTGACAGGCGAACAATCGTCCGTTCTGGTGTCGGCATACAAATATTTTCATGTTTGCAAGAAAGACTTTTGTCCGCGGATTGTGCGCAGACATCTGTCGGAGGCACCATACTAACATGCGTACAATCGGCAGATCCTTCGTCCACCGACGTTTGTATGCCGACGATCGGTACGTGTGTTCGGGCCTTAACTGATAACAGTCAGCAGAGGCACATTGCATTGGACATTAGGAGCTTAATTGACTCCGGTAGGATCGACAGATATTTTTAGGGTTTACATACACTTTATAAATACGTTTTACCTGTTTTTTCTTTTTTTTTTTCACTCTTCAGCACTGCTGTTCCATCAGAAGGTTGGGGGACTTACAGTATGTACTGAGTGAACCCCTCTCCTGGTATATCAGGTGTCACTAGTGGCCCCCAGACAGGTAAGTTCCCTCTGGAATCATTTCATACTGTGCATAGGCCATCTGACTCATGTCAATGGACGTTCTTATCAAATGCTGCATCATCTAGTCAAACGCAAACACGTGTTTGAAAGGCAGAAGTGACATTTGACAAGAAAAGGCTCCATTTATTCTGCTTTTGTCTGAGGCCATACACGCTTCAACATAACTTCTCACCTGCCATGACTACTACTCAAGGTCCGTAGCATTTTGCTGGCCTGCGTTTGACATCCGTTCCAATCACATGTCAAACACAGGAAAGAAATGCCCTTCTACCTGACCCCTAACATGGGTGTTTGGATGTTTTTACATTGCTTGAAAATCTATTGCAGCTGCTAATTGTAGGCTGTGGTGTATACTGCGTATGATGTTACCCTCAGTGCCAGGTGGTCCTGAAATAGGTTAAGGCAGTGCGATCTGCTGGTTGCCGATCCCCAGTATAGGCAATAGATCAGCTTACTTAGACTAGGAATTTAGAAAATGAACACAATCACAGCAGCAATACCCAAATAGTTAAATCACTGGCTGAAAAATAAAAATCCCAGCATACCTAACAGCATCAACTGCTCATACTTCAACATGCTCATCCAGCTTCCCACTACTCCAGTGCTACACATGTCCAATATCCAGTCTTCCCAGTCCCAGCTGTAGCCCTATTTACTGGTTGTTACTGGTGGTGTCAGACTATCAGGTCTGGATTTTTCTCCACTTGCCGGCAGCCACTGTGATTAGATGCTCTGCGGTGGCAGTAGTTGATCCTGTGGCCAGCAGAACTTTGTGAAGAGACATCCTAGAGACAGTCAGGGATTGCCCTGTCTACCCCTCTTCCCCTCCCCCTGCATTGTAGATAGCAGTGGATGGCACAAAGGGGTCTGTTATATACCTGTAACATGCCTATGATCAAATGGTAGATCATAATTGAAGAGTTTCTGCCCCCCCCCCCCTGGGTAAAGTGTATGTCCAGGCATTACCAATATAACCCCAAACCTCCCTCTTCCCCCGTAGATCATGTCACAGCAATATTTTCTCCTTCTCTTTTTTCCTTTAGCAGGAAATTGCTTTTATTGCTTCCTTGACTGATGGGCACAGACTGGCATCATTGCTGAGCACTGTTGGGGCTGCACTGATAATCAGGGCACTGATTATTAGTGATGTCGCGAACCTAAAATTCGCCGTTCGCGAACGGCAAACGCGAACATCGGCAAATGTTCGCGAACCGGCGAACCGGGCGAACCGCCATAGACTTCAATAGGCAGGCAAATTTTAAAACACACAGGGACTCTTTCTGGCCACAATAGTGATGGAAAAGTTGTTTCAAGGGGACTAACACCTGGACTGTGGCATGCCGGAGAGGGATCACGCAAAAAAAAGTTCTTAAAAATTATAATTTTTTGATAGAGAGCCAATTATTGGAAAAATTAAAAAAAAAATAAAAATAAAAAATGTCTTGGGATTTAGCATCTGGGGGGGTCTAAAAAGTGTACCTGTGAAGTTTCAGCTCTGTAGCATGTCCAGAACCCCTAAAAAACAGCATTTGTCTTATATTTTCAGGAATATGGCTTCTCTGCGGCTGGCTTTTTCTCTTGCAGGCATTTATCGGGCATTTTTTTAGGCAGGCATGTCATTTTTTGTATTTAGTGTCTGGGGGGTCTAAAAAGTGTACCTGTCAAGTTTCAGCTCTGTAGCATGTCCAGAACCCCTAAAAAGCAGCATTTTTCTTATATTTTCAGGAATATGGCTTCTCTGCGGCTGGCTTTTTCTCTTGCAGGCATTTAGCGGGCATTTTTTTAGGCAGGCATGTAATTTTTTGTATTTAGTGTCTGGGGGGACTAAAAAGTGTACCTGTCAAGTTTCAGCTCTGTAGCATGTCCAGAACCCCTAAAAAACAGCATTTTTATTATATTTTCAGTAATACGGCTTCTCTGCGGCTGGCTTTTTCTCTTGCAGGCATTTATCGGGCATTTTTTTAGGCAGGCATGTCATTTTTTGTATTTAGTGTCTGGGGGGTCTAAAAAGTGTACCTGTCAAGTTTCAGCTCTGTAGCATGTCCAGAACCCCTAAAAAACAGCATTTTTCTTATATTTTCAGGAATACGGCTTCTCTGCGGCTGGCTTTTTTTCTTGCAGGCATTTAGCGGGCATTTTTTTAGGCAGGCATGTCATTTTTTGTATTTAGTGTCTGGGGGGTCTAAAAAGTGTACCTGTCAAGTTTCAGCTCTGTAGCATGTCCAGAACCCCTAAAAAACAGCATTTTTCTTATATTTTCAGGAATACGGCTTCTCTGCGGCTGGCTTTTTCTCTTGCAGGCATTTAGCGGGCATTTTTTTAGGCAGGCATGTAATTTTTTGTATTTAGTGTCTGGGGGGTCTAAAAAGTGTACTTGTCAAGTTTCAGCTCTGTAGCATGTCCAGAACCCCTAAAAAACAGCATTTTTCTTATATTTTCAGGAATACGGCTTCTCTGCGGCTGGCTTTTTTTCTTGCAGGCATTTAGCGGGCATTTTTTTAGGCAGGCATGTCATTTTTTGTATTTAGTGTCTGGGGGGTCTAAAAAGTGTACCTGTCAAGTTTCAGCTCTGTAGCATGTCTAGAACCCCTAAAAAACAGCATTTTTCTTATATTTTCAGGAATACGGCTTCTCTGCGGCTGGCTTTTTCTCTTGCAGGCATTTAGCGGGCATTTTTTTAGGCAGGCATGTCATTTTTTGTATTTAGTGTCTGGGGGGTCTAAAAAGTGTACCTGTCAAGTTTCAGCTCTGTAGCATGTCCAGAACCCCTAAAAAACAGCATTTTTCTTATATTTTCAGGAATACGGCTTCTCTGCGGCTGGCTTTTTTTCTTGCAGGCATTTAGCGGGCATTTTTTTAGGCAGGCATGTCATTTTTTGTATTTAGTGTCTGGGGGGTCTAAAAAGTGTACCTGTCAAGTTTCAGCTCTGTAGCATGTCCAGAACCCCTAAAAAATAGCATTTTTCTTATATTTTCAGGAATACGGCTTCTCTGCGGCTGGCTTTTTCTCTTGCAGGCATATATATCAGTGGTGGGTGGGCAGTGGCACAGTACACTCTCTGTGGACCTGACAGCAGTCACTGGCACCCAGGCAACTGCAATTTAAAAAATATATATATATTTTTTTACTTTGCAAGCTGCTGTGCCACTTTATATATCAGTGGTGGGTGGGCAGTGGCACAGTACACTCTCTGTGGACCTGACAGCAGTCACTGGCACCCAGGCAACTGCAATTTAAAAAAATATATATTTTTTTTTACTTTGCAAGCTGCTGTGCCACCTTATATATCAGTGGTGGGTGGGCAGTGGCACAGTACACTCTCTGTGGACCTGACAGCAGTCACTGGCACGCAGGCAACTGCAATTTTAAAAAATATATATTTTATTTTACTTTGCAAGCTGCTGTGCCACCTTATATATCAGTGGTGGGTGGGCAGTGGCACAGTACACTCTCTGTGGACCTGACAGCAGTCACTGGCACCCAGGCAACTGCAATTAAAAAATATATATTTTTTTTTTTACTTTGCAAGCTGCTGTGCCACCTTATATATCAGTGGTGGGTGGGCACACAGTGGCACTGCAGTGGGCACAGTACACTCTGTGGACCTGACAGTAACTGGCAGCCCAGGCAACTGCAATAATAAAAAATATTTTTTTTTTCAATTTATTGCAACAAGATGCTGTGCCACCGTATATATATCAGTGGTGGGCAGTGCACTGCAGTGGGTACAGTGCACTCTGTGGACCTGACACAGCACTCACTGCAATTATGACAGAGGAAAAAAAAATATTTTTTAAAATGCAAGGTACTGTGCCTGTGCCACCCGAAATGAGTGTGGTGTGCACACAGTACAGTCTGTGGCCTCTCACACACAGCGGGCAGGCAACTGCAGTGTACAATAGATATATATAGATATATATATAAAGAAAAAACTCTATTACCTTACCAGCCCTTAAAAGGGCTTTTGGGGACACTATATATATATATATATATATATATATATATGTATATATATAAATAAAAAAAATCCTCAATTACCAGCCCTTAAAAGGGCTTTTGGGGACACTAGATAGATATAGATATATATATGTATATAAGAAGAAACAACACAAATACCAGCCCTTAGAAGGGCTTTTTGGGGTGCTGATATTACAGCAGTAGTGGACCAAGAACACTGCAAGACCAGGAACACTGACTAACTGTCCCTAGCTTAACAGCAGCAGCAGCAGCAGCAGCAGCAGCAGCTCTCTCCCTACTCTCACTACACACACTGCTTCAGAATGATCTAAGATGGATGCTGCCCTTGCTTATTTATAGGAGGTGGGAGGGTGTGGGAGGGAGGTATGCTGATTGGCTGGAAATGTGTCTGCTGACTGTAAAGTTCAGGGTCAAAGTTTGCCTCAATGATGTCTTATGGGGGGCGGACCGAACATCGCATATGTTCGCCGGCATCGGCGAACGCGAACATGCTAAGTTCGCCGGGAACTGTTCGCCGGCGAACAGTTCTATACATCTCTGCTGATTATCTGTACAGGTCTCCCCTGTGTGGAGATGCCACTGATCGTCTCTCCTCTCCTCACACTCTGTCAGTGTGGGGCAAGGAAAGCCAATAATTGGTGTTCTGTCAGAATAGGCGACCCGTCAGATTAGCTAACAGAAGTGACGTTCCATCAGCTGAATCCTTACTAGGCATGCGCAGGTTTGCTAATTTGACAAAACACCTGCAGCCATAAGGCGCCAGCGGACATCTTACTACACCCATCTATGTCTTGAATTTCACAGTCATTTAATGAATAAAGTGAGCGTACATAAATCGGTATAGTATATTGAGATCTGTCATGCTGTTTTTATGTTACATTTTCTAAGCCTAAAGGTTTAGCGCTGACTAGTGTGGGGTGTACCAAGATGGCCTCCGCCACCTTCCTACTTCTGGCATCCAGCTTCATTAAAAATGTAACATTCAAAACAGCATCACAAATGTCAATATACTATATATGTTTATATCCACTCAGTTTATTGTTAAAATGACTGTGAAATTCAAGACGTTGCTGAGTGTAGTAACGTGTCTGCTGCCGCCTTCTGACTGCAGGTATTCTGTCACATAAGCAAACCTGCTACGCATGCGCAGTAAGTATTAAGCTCTTCTTCCTCTTTAAAACTGGTTCATTCAGAATCTGATGTAGCTGTGCATGGCATCCAATCAGCTTCTTACTTCAGCTTGTTCAATTAAGATTTGACAATAAAACCTGGAAGCTGATTGGTTTCTATGCAGAGCTGCACCAGATTTTGCACTTTCCAGTTTTAGTAAATCAACCTCAGTCCAGGTTAGGCAATAGCAATACATTAAAGGAAGGTCAAACAGCACAGTTAGGCCCGGCGGGCAGGTGCAACCATGGGGAGCCACTTACAAACTGTAACAGTGCTCTGTAGACTTGAAAGATGCTGTCCGTGTCTGCAACAAGGAGCGGAATGGGGCCTGGCTGATCCACACTCAAAAAGGAGGTTTCCTGAAGCAAGATAGATTTATTCCCCACACGATCCCCACTCCTCTGGAACCTCTCCCTACCTCTATGTACTGTCTCTGTCAGACAGGGAACCTGTCCCTACACTAGCCACTCGTATACAGTGTGCCAAATCTGGAAGCCAGAGCCTTAATAAACTTTGCCTCGAGTCACAAGGGGGATCAGTGTCCAATCAGTTAGCTGCTTCCTGTGACTTCAGGAAATTAACCACTTTAACTCTGCTCACATTGCTGCTACTGGTTATGAGTAAGCGATCTACATTGTGAAACGCGTCAACCCGACACGTCTGTTTGTGCATTGTACTGTCTGTCTGCTTCATCTATGAAGAATAAAGGAGTTCGATTGTTTTCATCTTAAACACCTTGAGTGCGGTCTTTATCTTTTGGAAGTTTCTGTGCTTGGACGGCGGATCCGACCTGCACCAGGTTCTGAACTTGCACCTGAGCGGCCCTCTTCCTTGTGTGCAACGCTTTACCCTAATAAAATTGATGTCCTTTTTTTCATTCAAATAGAGATTTCTTTTGGTGGTATTTGATCACCTGTGCGATTTTTATTTTTTGCGCTATAAGCAAAAAAAGAGCAACAATTTTGAAAAAAAGCAATATTTCTCTTTCATTCATTCATTGATGGACACAGCTTCATATCTTCATTGACCGTTGGGTTATGCTGCTCTTCCTAGGAGTAGGACACTATGTGGAAAAAGGGCTAACATTATTTAACGAGGCTTTGACTACGCCCATGGGCAATCCCAGGGGGTATACTCCCACTCCCTGTTCAGGAGTAAGGACCTAGCTCCTTGCTGGCCCTAGCTTTTTTTTCAAAATTTAAATGGAACCAGTGGCGGCTGGTGCTCAAAATCTTTGGGGTGCTCTAAAAATTTAGGTATTGCTTCGCGGCAAAAAACGCGTGACTTAACAAACAATCATTAGGTTGGTTCAAGATTGACCAGCGTGTTCCTATTCAATGCACAGTGACCTGACCAGCATGTCCCCATTAATGCACAGTGACCTGACCAGCATGTCCCATCAATGCACAGTGACCTGACCAGCACGTCCCCATCAATGCACAGTGACCTGATAAGCATGTCCCATCGATGCACAGTGACCTGATCAGCATGTCCCATCAATGCACAGTGACCTGATAAGCATGTCCCATCAATGCACAGTGACCTGATAAGCATGTCCCATCAATGCACAGTGACCTGACCAGCATCAATGTACAGTGACCTGACCAGCATGTCCCATCAATGTACAGTGACCTGATAAGCATGTCCCATCAATGCACAGTGACCTGACCAGCATGTCCCATCAATGCACAGGGACCTGATAAGCATGTCCCATCAATGCACAGTGACCTGATAAGCATGTCCCATCAATGCACAGTGACCTGATCAGCATGTCCCATTAATGCACAGTGACCTGATAAGCATATCCCATCAATGCACAGTGACCTGATAAGCATGTCCCATCAATGCACAGTGACCTGATAAACATGTCCCATCAATGCACAGTGACCTGACCAGCATGTCCCCATCAATGCACAGTGACCTGATAAGCATGTACCATCGATGCACAGTGACGTGACCAGCATGTCCCATCAATGCACAGTGACCTGATAAGCATGTCCCATCAATGCACATTGACCTGGCAAGCATGTCCCATCAATGCACAGTGACCTGACCAGCATGTCCCATCAATGCACAGTGACCTGATCAGCATGTCCCATCAATGCACAGTGACCTAATCAGCATGTCCCATCAATGCACAGTGACTTGACCAGCATGTCCCATTAATGCACAGTGACCTGATCAGCATGTCCCATCAATGCACAGTGACCTGATCAGCATGTCCCATCAATGCACAGTGACCTGATAAGCATGTTCCATCAATGCACAGTGACCTGACCAGCATGTCCCATCAATGCACAGTGACCTGATAAGCATGTCCCATCAATGCACAGTGACCTGACCAGCATGTCCCATCAATGCACAGTGACTTGATAAGCATGTCCCATCAATGCAGAGTGACCTGATCAGCATGTCCCATTAATGCACAGTGACCTGATCAGCATGTCCCATCAATGCACAGTGACCTGATCAGCATGTCCAATCAATGCACAGTGACCTGATCAGCATGTCCCATCAATGCACAGTGACCTGACCAGCATGTCCCATCAATGCACAGTGACTTAATAAGCATGTCCCATCAATGCACAGTGACCTGATCAGCATGTCAAATCAATGCACAGTGACCTGATAAGCATGTCCCATCAATGCACAGTGACATGATAAGCATGTCCCATCAATGCACAGTGACCTGAAAAGCATGTCCCATCAATGCACAGTGACCTGATAAGTATGTCCCATCAATGCACAGTGACCTGATAAGCATGTACCATCAATGCACAGTGACCTGATAAGCATGTCCGATCAATGTACAGTGACCTGATAAGCATGTCCCATCAATGCACAGTGACCTGATCAGCATGTCCCATCAATGCACAGTGACATGATAAGCATGTCCCATCAATGCACAGTGACCTGATCAGCATGTCCCATCAATGCACAGTGACCTGATAGGCATGTCCCATCAATGTACAGTGACATGATAAGCATGTCCCATCAATGCACAGTGACCTGATAGGCATGTCCCATCAATGTACAGTGACATGATAAGCATGTCCTATCAATGCACAGTGACCTGATCAGCATGTCCCATCAATGCACAGTGACCTGACCAGAATGTCCCATCAATGCACAGTGACTTGATCAGCATGTCCCATCAATGCACAGTGACCTGATAAGCATGTCCCATCAATGCACAGTGACCTGATAAGCATGTCCCATCATTGCACAGTGACCTGATAAGTATGTCCCATCAATGCATAGTGACCTGATCAGCATGTCCCATCAATGTACAGTGACCTAATAAGCATGTCCCATCAATGCACAGTGACCTGATCAGCATGTCCCATCAATGCACAGTGACCTGACTAGCATGTCCCATCAATGCACAGTGACCTGACCAGCATGTCCCATCAATGCACAGTGACCTGATCAGCATCAATGCACAGTGACCTGATCAGCATGTCCCATCAATGCACAGTGACCTGATCAGCATGTCCCATCAATGCACAGTGACCTGATAGGCATGTCCCACCAATACACAGTGACCTGACCAGCATGTCCCATCAATGCACAGTGACATGATAAGCATGTCCCATCAATGCACAGTGACCTGATCAGCATGTCCCATCAATGCACAGTGACCTGATCAGCATGTCCCATCAATGCACAGTGACCTGATCAGCATGTCCCATCAATGCACAGTGACCTGAACAGCATGTCCCATCAATGCACAGTGACCTGACCAGCATGTCCCATCAATGCACAGTGACCTGACCAGTATGTCCCATCAATGCACAGTGACTTGATAAGCATGTCCCATCAATGCACAGTGTCCTGATCAGCATGTCCCGTCAATGCACAGTGACCTGACCAGCATGTCCCATCAATGCACAGTGACATGATAAGCATGTCCCATCAATACACAGTGACCTGATAAGCATGTCCCATCAATGCTCAGTGACCTGATAAGTATGTCCCATCAATGCACAGTGACCTGATCAGCATGTCCCATCAATGCACAGTGACCTGACCAGCATAACCCATCAATGCACAGTGATCTGATAAGCATGTCCCATCAATGCACAGTGACCTGATCAGCATGTCCAATCAATGCACAGTGACATGATAAGCATGTCCCATCAATGCACAGTGACTTGATAAGCATGTCCCATCAATGCACAGTGACCTGATCAGCATGTCCAATCAATGCACAGTGACATGATAAGCATGTCCCATCAATGCACAGTGACTTGATAAGCATGTCCCATCAATGCACAGTGACATGATCAGCATGTCCAATCAATGCACAGTGACATGATAAGCATGTCCCATCAATGCACAGTGACTTGATAAGCATTTCCCATCAATGCACAGTGACATGATCAGCATGTCCAATCAATGCACAGTGACATGATAAGCATGTCCCATCAATGCACAGTGACTTGATAAGCATGTCCCATCAATGCACAGTGACATGATCAGCATGTCCAATCAATGCACAGTGACATGATAAGCATGTCCCATCAATTCACAGTGACCTGATAAGTATGTCCCATCAATGCACAGTGACCTGATAGGCATGTCCCATCAATGCACAGTTACCTGATCAGCATGTCCCATCAATGCAAAGTGACCTGACCAGCATGTCCCATCAATGCACAGCGACCTGATAAGCATGTCCCATCAATGCACAGTGACCTGATCATCATGTCCCATCGATGCACAGTGACTTGATCAGCATGTGTCATCAATGCACAGTGACCTGATCAGCATGTCCCATCAATGCACAATGACCTGATCAGCATGTCCCATCGATGCACAGTGACTTGATCAGCATGTCTCATCAATGCACAGTGACCTGATTAGCATGTCCCATCAATGCACAGTGACCTGATCATCATGTCCCATCGATGCACAGTGACTTGATCAGCATGTCTCATCAATGCACAGTGACCTGATTAGCATGTCCCATCAATGCACAGTGACCTGATAAGCATGTCCCATCAATGCACAGTGACCTGACCAGCATGCCCCATCAATGCACAGTGCCCTGACCAGCATGTCCCATCCATGCACAGTGACCTGTTAAGCATGTCCCATCAATGCACAGTGACCTAATAAGCATGTCCCATCAATGCACAGTAACCTGATCAGCATGTCCCATCAATGCACAGTAACCTGATCAGCATGCCTAATCAATGCACAGTGACCTGACCGGCATGTCCCATCCATGCACAGTAACCTGATCAGCATGCCCCATCAATGCACAGTGACCTGATCAGCATGTCCCATCAATGCACAGTGACCTGATCAGCATGTCCCATCAATGCACAGTGACCTGACCAGCATGTCCCATCAATGCACAGTGACCTGATCAGCATGTCCCATCAATGCACAGTGACATGATAAGCATGTCCCATCAATGCACAGTGACTTGATCAGCATGTCCCATCAATGCACAGTGACCTGATCAGCATGTCCCATCAATGCACAGTGACCTGATCAGCATGTCCCATCAATGCACAGTGACCTGACCAGCATGTCCCATCAATGCACAGTGACCTGATCAGCATGTCCCATCAATGCACAGTGACATGATAAGCATGTCCCATCAATGCACAGTGACTTGATAAGCATGTCCCATCAATGCACAGTGTCCTGATCAGCATGTCCCGTCAATGCACAGTGACCTGATCAGCATGTCCCATCAATGCACAGTGACATGATAAGCATGTCCCATCAATGCACAGTGACCTGATAAGCATGTCCCATCAATGCAAAGTGACCTGATAAGCATGTCCCATCAATGCACAGTGACCTGATCAGCATGTCCCATCAATGCACAGTGACCTGATCAGCATGTCCCATCAATGCACAGTGACCTGACCAGCATGTCCCATCAATGCACAGTGACCTGATCAGCATGTCCCATCAATGCACAGTGACATGATAAGCATGTCCCATCAATGCACAGTGACTTGATCAGCATGTCCCATCAATGCACAGTGACCTGACCAGCATGTCCCATCAATGCACAGTGACCTGATCAGCATGTCCCATCAATGCACAGTGACATGATAAGCATGTCCCATCAATGCACAGTGACTTGATAAGCATGTCCCATCAATGCACAGTGTTCTGATCAGCATGTCCCGTCAATGCACAGTGACCTGACCAGCATGTCCCATCAATGCACAGTGACATCATAAGCATGTCCCATCAATGCACAGTGACCTGATAAGCATGTCCCATCAATGCTCAGTGACCTGATAAGTATGTCCCATCAATGCACAGTGACCTGATCAGCATGTCCCATCAATGCACAGTGACCTGACCAGCATGTCCCATCTATGCACAGCGACCTGATAAGCATGTCCCATCAATGCACAGTGACCTGATCATCATGTCCCTTCGATGCACAGTGACTTGATCAGCATGTGTCATCAATGCACAGTGACCTGATCAGCATGTCCCATCAATGCACAATGACCTGATCAGCATGTCTCATCAATGCACAGTGACCTGATCAGCATGTCCCATCAATGCACAGTGACCTGATAAGCATGTCCCATCAATGCACAGTGACCTGACCAGCATGCCCCATCAATGCACAGTGACCTGACCAGCATGTCCCATCCATGCACAGTGACCTGTTAAGCATGTCCCATCAATGCACAGTGATCTGATAAGCATGTCCCATCAATGCACAGTGACCTGATAAGCTTGTCCCATCAATGCACAGTGTTCTGATCAGCATGTCCCGTCAATGCACAGTGACCTGACCAGCATGTCCCATCAATGCACAGTGACATCATAAGCATGTCCCATCAATGCTCAGTGACCTGATAAGTATGTCCCATCAATGCACAGTGACCTGATCAGCATGCCCCATCAATGCACAGTGACCTGACCAGCATGTCCCATCCATGCACAGTGACTTGATCAGCATGTCCCATCAATGCATAGTGACCTGATCAGCATGTCCCATCAATGCACAGTGACCTGATCAGCATGTCCCATCAATGCACAGTGACCTGACCAGCATGTCCCATCAATGCACAGTGATTTGATCAGCATGTCCCATCAATGCACAGTGACTTATAAGCATGTCCCATCAATGCACAGTGACCTGATCAGCATGTCCCATCAATGCACAGTGATCTGATCAGCATGTCCCATCAATGCACTGTGACCTGATAAGCATGTCCCATCAATGCACAGTGACCTTACTAGCATGTCCCATCAATGCACAGTGACCTGACCAGCATGTCCCATCAATGCACAGTGACCTGATCAGCATCAATGCACAGTGACCTGATCAGCATGTCCCATCAATGCACAGTGACCTGATCAGCATGTCCCATCAATGCACAGTGACCTGATAGGCATGTCTCACCAATGCACAGTGACCTGACCAGCATGTCCCATCAATGCACAGTGACATGATAAGCATGTCTCATCAATGCACATTGACCTGATCAGCATGTCCCATCAATGCACAGTGACCTGATCAGCATGTCCCATCAATGCACAGTGACCTGATCAGCATGTCCCATCAATGCACAGTGACCTGATCACTATGTCCCATCAATGCACAGTGACCTGATAAGCATGTCCCATCAATGCACAGTGACCTGACCAGCATGTCCTATCAATGCACAGTGACCTGATCAGCATGTCCCATCAATGCACAGTGACCTGATCAGCATGTCCCATCAATGCACAGTGACCTGATCAGCATGTCCCATCAATGCACAGTGACCTGATCAGCATGTCCCATCAATGCACAGTGACCTGATCACTATGTCCCATCAATGCACAGTGACCTGATAAGCATGTCCCATCAATGCACAGTGACCTGACCAGCATGTCCCATCAATGCACAGTGATCTGATAAGCATGTCCCATCAATGCACAGTGACCTGACCAGCATGCCCCATCAATGCACAGTGACTTGATAAGCATGTCCCATCAATGCACAGTGACCTGATCAGCATGTCCAATCAATGCACAGTGACCTGATAAGCATGTCCCATCAATGCACAGTGACCTGATAAGCATGTCCCATCAATTCACAGTGACCTGATAAGTATGTCCCATCAATTCACAGTGACCTGATAGGCATGTCCCATCAATGCACAGTTACCTGATCAGCATGTCCCATCAATGCACAGTGACCTGACCAGCATGCCCCATCAATTCACAGTGACCTGATAAGCATGTCCCATCAATTCACAGTGACCTGATAGGCATGTCCCATCAATGCACAGTTACCTGATCAGCATGTCCCATCAATGCACAGTGACCTGATAAGCATGTCCCATCAATTCACAGTGACCTGATAAGTATGTCCCATCAATTCACAGTGACCTGATAGGCATGTCCCATCAATGCACAGTTACCTGATCAGCATGTCCCATCAATGCACAGTGACCTGACCTGCATGTCCCATCAATGCACAGTGACCTGACCAGCATGTCCCATCAATGCACAGTGACCTGATCAGCATGTCCCATCAATGCACAGTGACCTGATCAGCATGTCCCATCAATGCACAGTGACCTGATCAGCATGTCCCATCAATGCACAGTGACCTGATCAGCATGTCCCATCAATGCACAGTGACCCGATAAGCATGTCCCATCAATGCACAGTGACCTGATCAGCATGTCCCATCAATGCACAGTGACCTTATAAGCATGTCCCATCAATGCACAGTGACCTGATAAGCATGTCCCATCAATGCACAGTGACCTGACCAGCATGGGTTTGTTGTAGTGTAGTCTTGGTCTCTCATGAGTCATGACTGGTCTGTTCGTTTTTTTAGTTCAAGCTAGCTCAGGGCAGGCCTGGGGATTGAATTTTCTTACCTGTTAAGGAAGGAAGAGGCTCCAGTCCAGAAATTAGGAGGCGGGTAAGTCTGGGCCGAGAGACGAATGACGATCAGACGAACGGAACGTACTGGTCCTCCAATGGTCCGACACACTCCGCTCACGTCACCAGCGTCTCCTCACCTCACAAGCAGCTTCAAGACAGTTCTTGCCGATGCTGACTGCGAACTTCAATGGAATGCTTGCTGATGATAGCGGCAGCCGCGGCGGTACGATAGTCCAACTCCGTCCGTTCTCCATCGGCTCTCAGGCTCTCACTCTGTGCCGGCGGGTGGGAAGGACGTGACGCCAGGGCGGTGCACCGCCCCCACATGTCACGTGACCACAGGACCGTCCCCTGATGTCCTCCTGTGATTGGTCCAAGCTGGAGTCTGGACCAATCACAGCCAGGGGTCCATTAAAAAGGGGAGTGTCGGGGCGCATTGCTCTGTGCCCCGAAGACCCCCAGAAGGCTGCCAATCAGCCCCTCTGTCTGCCTCACGTGGGAGGCAAACCCCCCCCCCCCCTATACCCACCACTATGTCAGGCGCCCCTAGTGGGCTAAAAATTGACTTTTCTTTTTCTTCTTTTTGTCGGGGGGGGGGGGGTGGCGCCCCTGCGCCCCCTATCGGCCTGCCGCCACTGAATGGAACTTTTTTCCTTTTTTTGTTTTTTTCCTTCTACAATCAAGTTGTTCCTGTGAGAACTAGAATCAAGTGCCGGACTAGATGACGCACTGGATATGCTAGATCCTTACGGTCCTCCCAGTCTGGCCAGCGAGTGTGTGCAGATTGTAGCTCTGCCATGATATAGCCCCACTGGAAGGGGGCTGGGCGATGAGTGTAACACCTCACAAAGACGCACATGACCAGATCATGGCCTGAGTCGCAGCATACCCCTGGCCCACAGCTCCCCCATTCCAAGATTTAAGCGGCCCATTCTGAGGTGGTCGGTCCTTCCTGTGACCTCCCGACCCCTCTGGTACCCCATTTCTAAGAAGGTCTTCCGTGCTACCCCCCCAGGCTGTCTTGGTGGTGTAAGATGCGTATGGGGAGCTGTGGCTGGCAGGGGCTAGGAGCACAATGCAGCTGCTCCCGCTACAAATAGCACATGTTTTGATCATGGTAGGGGGTCCCTGGTAAGCCCTCCATTGATGTTTTAAATACCTGCAATTAGCCCTGGGGTCTAGTGTGCCACGCTTCCGGCGCGTGGTGCCGCCATTTTATTGTAGTTCATACATTGTACTCGGCAGCCATGTTTGTTGAGGCTCCCATGGAAGTTTATGGGCTGCCATTTTCTTGTAGGCACGGGAGCGGTGTGCAGTGGGGGCCTCTAGTGGTGACACAGCCGTTCCACTTCTTTTAAGAATGGAAGTGAGCAGGCTGACTGACACTGCTGGTTCTTACTCTGTGCAGTGTGGTGAGTCTACGGGGGTGTATGCGGCCCTCCTTCCTGCTGTGACTGGGAGCTGTAGTGCCACAATTAAAGTGGTCATATTACAAACATTTTTTGACCAAAATGTTTTTGCAAATCTAGTGGTCCCAGGTTGCTCAATGGAACATTCAGAGCGAGTGTCACCACCGGACCCACTCTCAGAGGCTGCGGGACCCTCCAAATCTACGTCCGCCCTGGCGGCCATGATGGCGGTCCTGCAGTCGCTGGTATCAAAGGTGGATTTGACCCTGTAGAACAGACAGGGAAAGAAGCACCCTCCACCGTCACCTGCCCCCTCTGTGTCCTCAGATTCTAAAGCAGTGGTTCTTAACCTGGGTTCGATCGAACCCCAGGGGTTCGGTGAGTCAGTCTCCGGGGTTCGGCGGGGGGACAAAGGGGCAATTGCTCCCCCCGAGAAAATATTACTGATTGTGAGGCCGAGCGCACCCCGGGAAATCAGAGCTGCGGTCGGGACAACTCACAGCCATTACACATAGACACTTGACACTCCGCCCCCTGTACCTCCCCCAGCAGGTTTCCAGCCTATCTCCTGCAGGCTGCTTGCTGCGTGAGTGGGCGGGATGGGGATGTACCTGACCACGGAGATCGCGCCCGCCTGGAAGAGGGAAGTGTGAGCAGAGGGAGCCGAGTGAATGTTCCTGGAGGTAGGCTCAGCTAGCTGTACATGGTGGATTCGTTTACAAGGACCTCTATGCTACGTCTGCTGAGTTACTGCAGCTTAGCATAGAGGTGCTGTTAGCTGACAGATGGAAATGCATGTCCTTTTCATTTAGCTCAATAAAGCATTGTGAATACCCCCTGGTGTGTGCCCCCCTGATACCCCATGGAATGCTCTCCCAACACCTACCCCCAATGTGTGCCCTCCTAACACCCCATGGTATGCCCTCCAAACACCTCCCCAAAGTGTGTTCCCTCTTGACACCCCATGCTATGTCCTCCCAACCCCCCCAGTGTGTGCCCTCCTGATACCCCATGGTATGCCCTCCCACAACCCTCCCCCCCAGTGTATGTCCTCCTGATACCCCATGGAATTCCCTCCCAACACCTCCCCCCAGTGTGTTCCCCCCAGTGTGTGCCCTCCTGATACCCCATAGTATGCCCTCCCAACACCTCCCCCCTCAGTGTGTTCTCTCCTGACACCCCATGGTGTGCCCTCCTGACACCCCATGTTTTAATGGTTTTGTTCTTTGTTCATAATGGTTTTGTTTTTTGAGATACAGTCGCCAACACTTGCAGGGAGGCCCCAGCGAGATTTGAACTCGCGACCCCTGGTTTACAAGACCAGTGCTCTAACCCCTGAGCTATGGAGCTTTTTTTTTTTTTTTTTTTTTTTTTTTTTTTTTTTTTTTATGGTTTTGTTTTTTTAATGGTTTTGTTCATTTTGTGCACCTATGTATAAATATATATCTAAATATATACCTATGTTTTGAATTTGAAAAAATCATATTTTATTTTTTCAATTAAGAAGGGTTCGGTGAATGCGCATATGAAACTGGTGGGGTTCAGTACCTCCAACAAGGTTAAGAACCACTGTTCTAAAGGCTGATGTGGCCGAGGTGGACGCCAGCAACCCTATGGGGTCTGCATCCACGCAATGGATGGCTCTGATAGTGAGGATGAGCCCCCTTCGGGAAACTTTAAAGATGGAAGACACAGCCGGCGCTACGTCAGCTGCGCCGGTGCAGTTAGGTACCCGCAGACCGTCCAAGGCGATTAAGGCATTTCTGTTTCTCCCCTATTTTGATGAGATTGTCACTAGTGAGTGGAGTTCCCCAAAATTAAAGGTTGGGATATGTATCAGTTGTGGATTTTTTTACAAATGTTCCCAATACATGTGTAATAATAATAATAATAATAATCTCTCACCCACAGGTGGTCCTAAAATTGCTGCCGCATATTTAATGAACCATGTGCTTGTGGGGGGGGGGGGGGGGGTGCAGCCATGTGTGGATGACCTCACTCAAAATGACCTCTGAGTGGACAAGAGGTATGACCACATCCTGTGGGCGTTCTCTTGTGCACAGTACTATAAAAAAAAGGGGTTAATTTGCATGAGAAAGCCTTTTTTCAATCACGCTCACTCCTTGGAGGGTCACACAGAGAAAAGATCCATGATGTAGCCTTGCTTGTTTGTTCGTTTGGAAGGTTGGCTGTTTGGAAACATGCGGCCAAGACCCCTTTGTTGCAGAGATCTATTGGACGCTGTTACAACTACCAAAAGCTAAGTATTATGTTTAAAGTGTATTTGTTCATGGTAACTTTTATGTGTAAGGGAGCTTTATGTATTATGATGTCCAGTAATGGTAACTTTTTAAGATGTTTAAGGAAGCTTTGTGTTTATGATGTCCAGTAAAGTTTTGTTTTATGCTTTTTTAATCAAAACTGCTCTTGGTGCCTGCTTTCATTCTAAATATTCATGAGATATGTCAGTGGCTGTCCAGTATACCTGAATTATAAATTTTGTTGTTATCCACCATTTGATACAACATACAAAAGCGTTTGGCTCAGAGGTACCCCTTTGAGGATTCCCTCTTGAAGAAACTGACGGTTCTGCTGGTGGTAGATTCACAGGTTTCCAGGCTGAAGAAGGCCATTGTGACGTTACTCACCATCACTGGGAATGAAAGACAGACACTATATGTGGGGCATTTGCAGTAATGTTACTTTGGATTCAAGTCCATGTCTCCCCAAGACAGTAAGACTCAAGGCAAATGCTAATATCAACTCAACCACTTGTCTTCCAGACATTGTTGAATAAGCTGATTTACTCACCTGTTATCTACAATGGGTTCTGTGTTTACACTCATAATAATGTGTATTGTATTTCAGGAGCTCGAGGACGGCAGTCTGCTAGTTAATTGGCTCAGGTTGATTGAATCATTGTCATCTATTAGTTACTGGTAGAAAAGTAGAATACTGTTTGTGTTGGCTGTCCTTTAGATAATGAGTTCAGGGTAATTATAATTCTGTATACAAGGCTATCTGCATATGATAATGTAATCAGGCCCACCTGACCTGGGGTAGTAGATTGATCAGGAGGGGGATGTTTCCTTGTGCTGTATATATTGAGTGTGAAACTGTTTAATAAAGAGAAGGTTCAAGAACTTGTACAAGCTAAGTTGTTGGCTAGCTTTGTATGGTGGCGGCTAGGATATTTGATATCTATGTTTAAGACTGGGAGGAAGCGGTATACTGACGGAGGCCCACAAACACAGTGTGGGTCGCGGTTCCGTTACAGCCACCTTGTTACCAGTGGAGGACACTCTGTCCTTTAAAGATCCTGCAGACAGGAAGGCTGAGGCCCTGGTCTGCCATCTTTTCACTGTGACAGGTTCAATATTGAGGCCGGTGTTCGACATTGCCTTGGTCTCTCCGACTTTAACGGAATGGGCTAGAATCCTGCGCCAGGATTTGGAAGGGAGTCAACATCCCCCGGAGCTGGCGGAACCAGTTGATACAGGGGTTGCAGTATATCCGTAAAGCCTCCCTGGATGTGGCCCCGTTGGTCTGCAGGGCGTCTGTGACTGCCAATGGTGGGGAAAAAATTCCTTCCATTGTCACCAACAATGAGCCACTGTTCCTCCCACTGACACTAACAATGGACACAGCTCCTCCCACTGACATCAATGAAAGGGCACAATTCCTCCCACTGACACCAATGATGGGGCATTGCTCCTCCCACTGACACCAACGAAAGGACACAATTCCTCCCACTGACACTAATGATGGGGCAGAATTTGTCCCACTAATGCTAACGATGGGCAAAAATTTGTCCCACGGACACCAACGATGGGGCACTAGTCCTCCCACTGACACCAACAATGGGGCTTTTCTTACCCACACTGGATGCCAGGACATTTTCTACTCCCATTGGCCCTGGTCCGGCCCCCTCTAAAGTCTGATAGACAGAAGTTTGGGGACAGTGACTGAGGTCTCTGATGTGACAGGGAACCCAATGTCAGACTGGATTGCCTTGAGATTTTGCATACTTTTAAAACCCTGCATACTTTTTGCATACTTTCTGCTAAACCCTTCTGTGTGTATGGACACATCAGCTATCATTGAGCTGTGTTCACATCTGTACAAAAAAAGCACTATGCAGATCTGAACGTGGCATTTTTAACATCTGTGTACACATCATCGTGAGTCGATGGTGAGGTGAATTGTCAGGATAAGATTGGAGGTCCAGGGGATCACATACATTTTATTCAGGACTGTCCTATTGTACATCTGTGCTGGTCAGACATCATTGACCTCCTTTCCATGTTATCCGGTGTCCATTGCGTTGTGATTTTGGTGATCGAATATTGCTTCATACTAACCGGAGATTGTTCTTCAGGAAACCCACCGATACAGAATGGTGGTACACAGAGGAGGGGGAGCCGGTGAGAGCTGGACATATCATTCCCAGACCCGTGTTCCAGAGATGAGACGGCATCATCCCAGAGCAGTGGAAAGGAAGCTGAGTATTACCTGTCCTTAGATCTGATGGCTGCATTAGTTTTACTTTTTCACAGCAGTGATCAAATATTTATTCATTTGGGTACAGCTTCACACGGCCACACAATTATCAGGTAAAGCATTGCAGTGCCGTATCGCAAAACACGGGGGCCTGGTCAGGAAGGGGGTTTAACCTCCTGGAGCTGAAGTGGTTAATTGTGGAATGTGAGAAGTCTTTGTTCTGACACTCGGCTACATCGGGTTTTCTGCATGTGAGAGACAAGAAGTCCCTTCCAGTGGGTGTGATTGGGAATAGCTCTCCTGTATCATTAGCAGGGTTCTCAGATCATTAAAGCAGAATTACACCCTATTGGGGAAGTTCCACTTCTCCTCCGCTCTTCTTCTTTTGAAACTTTTTATTTTTGGGGGGAGTGCATACTTAAAAAAACGAGACCATTCTACTGTAAGTTCCCTCCCACAAACTTTTGGGACATGTCACAGGTCTTAGGAGGCTGAGGGATCATTTGTGCAGCACATTTTGCTCATGCACATTGAGAAGCCAGTTGTGAAGCCGCAAGGAGTGACGGCCGGCTTCCCACACTAAACATGCCGATGATAGGAACACAAAGAACCAGCCTGGGTGAGGACAGCGCTGGATCCCTGGGCCGGTAAGTATCCTGTTATTAAAGGCTTCTTTTTTTTTCATTTTGGATAGAGTAGGGGAGGGTTTAAACCTCTGTCATGTTTTTACTTTTTGTGTCCCAGTGAGATTTCCCTTTACTTCCTGTCCCATAGCCAAAACAGCGAGTGAGCGGAAATCCCTCCAAAGTCAGGGAATCCCTAGTTGTCACCAGAACTAGTGTCCCCATTGGAAGATGTCCTCTTTATTTCTATTATGGTGACACCTTTTTTTTTAAGTTTTTTTTTTCCTTTATAATGGTCACCAGGACAAATGAAGAGGGTAAATCTCCCTAATGGGGACACAGACAGCAATAAAAACCTGGCGGGTGTTCTAATCTATTTCCACTCTATCCAAAATAAAGATAAAAGTTTTACCTTCAGTTCTACTTTAAGAAAGGGTGGTGTGGCTGACTGGTACACTATAGAAAACATCTATTGCTCTATTGTAAATGAAGTATCCCTAAAACAGATGGCAGAATGGTTGCTGGCACTCTGTAAGTTAGAATGAAACAGCTGGAGACATTGCTTGTGCTTTTTTCCCATTCTCACACCTTGATAAAACAACTCCCAAGTGACAGTCCTCCAAATGTCCTCCCATATTATAGCCAGATCAAATACTCTGTACAGGAACAACAATGCATTCACATCTTCTATGTAATATTGGATTTACAGTATCTCACAAAACTGAGTACACCCCTCACATTTTTGTAAATATTTTATTATAACTTTTCATGTGACAACACTGAAGAAATTACACTTTGCTACAATGTAAAGTAGTGAGTGTACAGCTTGTATAACAGTGTAAATTTGCTGTCCCCTCAAAATAACTCAACACACAGCCATTAATGTCCAAACCGCTGGCAACAAAAGTGAGTACACCCCTAAGTGAAAATGTCCAAATTGGGCTCATATAGCCATTTGCTCAGCGTCATATCCAGAGGTTGTCCTTGGGAAATAGACGTATGAGTGCTGCCAGCATTGCTGCAGAGGTTGAAGGGGTGGGGGGGGGGGATCAGCCTGTCAGTGCTCAGACCATACGCCACACACTGCATCAAATTGGTCTGCATGGCTGTCATCCCAGAAGGAAGCCTCTTCTAAAGATGATGCACAAGAAAGCCCGCAAGCAGTTCGCTGAAGACAAGCAGACTAAGGACATGGATTACTGGAACCATGTCCTGTGGTCTGATGAGACCAAGATAAACTTTTTTGGTTCAGATGGTGTCAAGCGTGTGTGGCGGCAACCAGGTGAGGAGTACAAAGACAAGTGTGTCTTGCCTACCGTCAAGCATGGTGATGGGAGTGTCATGGTCTGGGGCTGCATGAGTGCTGCCGGCACTGGGGAGCTACAGTTCATTGAGGGTACCATGAATGCCAACATGTACTGTGACATACTGAAGCAGAGCATGATCCCCTCCCTTCAGAGACTGGGCTGCAGGGCAGTATTCCAACATGATAACGACCCCAAACACACCTCCAAGATGACCACTGCCTTGCTAAAGTAGATGAGGGTTAAGGTGATGGACTGGCCAAGCATGTCTCCAGACCTAAACCCTAGTGAGCATCTGTGGGGCATCCTCAAATGGAAGGTGGAGGAGCGCAAGGTCTCTAACATCTACCAGCTCTGTGATGTCGTCATGGAGGAGTGGAAGAGAACTCCAGTGGCAACCTGTGAAGCTCTGGTGAACTCCATACCCAAGAGGGTTAAGGCAGTGCTGGAAAATAATGGTGGCCACAAAAAATATTGGCACTTTGGGCCCATTTTGGACATTTTCTCTTAGAGGTGTACTCACTTTTGTTGCCAGTGGTTTAGACATTATTGGCTGTGTGTTGAGTTATTTTGAGGGGACAGCAAATTTACACTGTTATATAAGCTGTACACTCACTACTTTACATTGTAGCAAAGTGTCATTTCTTCAGTGTTGTCACATAAAAGGCTATAATAAAACATTTACAAAAATATGAGAGGTGCACTTACTTTTATGAGATACTGTATATCATTAGAATTTTGTTATCTTCACTGGTTATTTGTATGCCTATATGCTAGAGGAATACCTCTCTGCACAGTTATTGCTTCTTTACACACACAAAGCTCCTCTGGGTCACTCCCTGGTGCTTTATTTTCTCTCTTACCTGAACTTCCTCCATCTCTCCACTAGAGGTCACACTTTTAGCAGCCTACCACAAGAGGACGCATTACCTCTAACACTCCACAGGATGTCTCTCCTTCACCATCTATTTTATCCTCCTTTTGTCTAGATCAGGGGTCTCCAATCTTTCTTAACAAAGGGCCAGTTTATTGTCCTTCAGATATTAGGCAGACCGGACTGTGGTCCCTCAGGAGTAGAAAATGCCCCAGCGACAGTGGGAATAAACAATGCCTCTGACTTGGTGGTCAATGGGAGTAAAAAAAAAAACAAAAAAAAAACAGCACCTTCTATCAGTAAGACCAGGAATAGTAACTATCATTAGTATTGGAGAAATAGTGCCCCATCTTTGGCGTCATTGAGAGGAACAGTCCTCCATTGTTGGTGTTAATAGGAGAAATGGTTCCCAGAGGGCCAGATAAATGCAAACAAAGGGATGCATTCAGCCTTCAGGCTGCAGTTTGGAGACCACTGGTCTAAATGGCCCCAAAGACACCTCTGTGACTTTTTAATGAGTTATAATAACAATACAACAAAATCATTTTGCAATTAAAGTGGGAGAATTTGTCTTTCTTTCCTGCAGCAGTTCTTCTTGTGTCTGGCCCTCAGCACAGACCACCAGGTCATGCTTTCTATTACTTCCAGGTAGGAGCACATGTATAAAGTTGAAGGCCGGGGTCAATATAAAAGGCAACAGCAAAGTAGAGTGTGAATGGCATATCATTGTTTGGGTGGATGTCCTGCAAATCTTTCCCTATAGGTTCCTTTAGTTCCTCCTTTACACTGTGACCACCATTGTCTATGCCAAAGGTCTCGAAACTGCGGCCTTTTGCTTGTCTTCATTCGGCTCTTGGGACATTATTCTTCCCACTAACGCCAAAAATTAAGTGCTATTCCTCCCACTGATACCACTTGAGAAAGGAGTGCGCAGGCCCAGACCGGGTTTTGACGCATGCTCCGAAATGCGTTGTGAGCCCAGCCTGCCATTCCTGCCCTTCTTCCTATCTGTGACGTCAGAGCCGCCAGCCGCCACACAGCGTCCTCGCCTGTCCACCCGAAGGAAGACAACAAAGCTGGCCTCTCCAGTCTCCCCGGACTTCCGGACACCACTTGGACATTGCGGACCATGATACCATCTCCCGGAGCTTGACGTTCTCTTCTTACCTGCATGTGAGTCACTACATGCTTTTATTGTCAAATAAATTGTTTACCACACTCAAGAGGCACTTTCCTCTCTTCCTATCTTCATGCACAGAGTCGACTTCACTCCACCGGTCAGCTTGCCTTGAGTGTTCTTCCATCCATCCATCCATCCCTGGAACCATCCTGGACCCTCCCCTACCCTATTGGACTTCAGGATAGTCCTCTAATGCCTTCCTTTTTCCAGGGACCTGCACATGGACTTTTAATCCCCTCCTTGTGCCTTGTATACCTCTGATGATTTATTGTGTCTTGGTTACATACTCTGACACTAACCCACAACTGCAGCAGTAACCTCCACTGCACTACCTCTGAGCGCCAACACCCCTTAATTCTTCCCACTGACATCATTGATGATGCGCTATTCCTCCCATTGATACCAATGATGGGGCGCCATTCTTCCCACTGATACCAGTGATGGGACACTATTCCTTCCACTGATATCAATGATGGGACACTATTCCTTCCACTGATACCAATGATGGGACACTATTCCTTACACTTATACCAATGATGGGGCGCCATTCTTCCCACGGATACCAATGATGGGACACTATTCCTTCCACTGATACCAATGATGGGACACTATTCCTTCCACTGATACCAATGATGGGGCGCCATTCTTCCCACTGATACCAATGATGGGACACTATTCCTCCCACTGATACCAATGATGGGACACTATTCCTTACACTGATACCAATGATGGGGCGCCATTCGTCCCACTGATACCAGTGATGGGACACTATTCCTTCCATTGATATCAATGATGGGACACTATTCCTTCCACTGATACCAATGATGGGACACTATTCTTCCCACTGATACCAATGATGGGACACTATTCCTCCCACTGATACCAATGATGGGACACTATTCCTTACACTAATACCAATGATGGGGCGCCATTCTTCCCACTGATACCAGTGATGGGACACTATTCCTTACACTGATACCAATGATGGGCGCCATTCTTCCCACTGATACCAGTGATGGGGCGCTATTCCTCCCATTGATACCAATGATGGGGCGCCATTCTTCCCACTGATACCAGTGATGGGACACTATTCCTTCCACTGATACCAATGATGGGACACTATTCCTCCCACTGATACCAATGATGGGACACTATTCCTTCCACTGATACCAATGATGGGGCGCCATTCTTCCCACTGATACCAATGATGGGACACTATTCCTCCCACTAATACCAATGATGGGACACTATTCCTTCCACTGATACCAATGATGGGACACTATTCCTTCCACTGATACCAATGATGGGACGCCATTCTTCCCACTGATACCAGTGATGGGACCCTATTCCTCCCACTAATAACAATGATGGGACACTATTCCTTCCACTGATACCAATGATGGGACACTATTCCTTCCACTGATACCAATGATGGGACACTATTCCTCCCACTGATACCAATGATGGGACACTATTCCTTCCACTGATACCAATGATGGGGCGCCATTCTTCCCACTGATACCAGTGATGGGACACTATTCCTCCCACTAATACCAATGATGGGACACTAATCCTTCCACTGATACAAATGATGGGACACTATTCCTCCCACTGATACCAATGATGGGACACTATTCCTTACACTGATACCAATGATGGGGCGCCATTCTTCCCACTGATACCAATGATGGGACACTATTCCTCCCACTAATACCAATGATGGGACACTATTCCTTCCACTGATACCAATGATGGGACACTATTCCTTACACTGATACCAATGATGGGGCGACATTCTTCCCACTGATACCAATGATGGGACACTATTCCTTACACTGATACCAATGATGGGACACTATTCCTTACACTGATACCAATGATGGGGCGCCATTCTTCCCACTGATACCAGTGATGGGGCACTATTCCTCCCTCTGATTCCAGTGATGGGGCACCATTTCTCCTACTGATTCTCATGATGGGGCACCATTACTCCCACTGATACCAATGATGGGGCACCATTTCTCCCACTGATACCAATAATGGTGCGCCTATCCTCCCACTGATGCCAATGAAGGGGCACTATTCCTTCCACGGACCCTGAAGGGACACTATTCCTCTCACCGATACGAATGATGGGGCACCATTCTTCCTACTGATATCAATGATGGGGAGCCATTGTTCTCACGAGCAGCAATAATGGCGCCGAATATTCGGAACCCCCCCAAACGTGTCTCCTTCTTTCAGGATATGTGTGGAATTTTTCCATGCAGGTCTTGTAGGGTCTGTAAATATAACATCGCGGGCCGGAGGAAAAGTGAAATGTTTGTGACTGGTGTGACTAAACTCACACAAAAAATAAAACCATTCATCTCTTGCACCTCGAGATATGTGGTATACCTTATTAGGTGCCCATGCGGGATGGAGTACGTGGGACGTACCACGAGGATGTTGAGGGTACGCCTTAATGAGCATATCACAAATATTTTAAATGGCTTCCCCAAGCATAGTGTGTCTCGTCATTATGACGAGTGTCACAACAAAGATCCTACTGGCACCCTATTCTTGGGGATTGACAAGTTTACTTCTAATTGGAGGGGGAGCAATCTCACTCGTGGGGTGTCTAAACTGGAGACAGCTTGGATTTATAGATTAAAATTCTACACGCCACATGGACTGAACATTGAGTGGGATATTAACGCTTTTATAGCAAATTCCTAATTGTCTCCATTCTCTCCACCCCATTTTCATATTGGGTTATATATAGCTGATCTATATTTACAGTTTATAGGTGTATTGAGGTTTATTAATGTATTTGTTATGTTTTTAGTGGTTTTTATGGTTTGTTTTATTTATTTCATGTATAGTACTTGTAGGTTCCAAATTTGGACACAAGATGGCGTCGTTGTCCTATATTGCAATTTTTATTATATTGTGACAATTAATCCTTCCTGTCTCTGAGTGTCATTTTTTGAGTCAGATTGGATCGAACTATGTCCAATATCATATAGAAGTTACCTGTCATCATTAGTTTCGGCCTTTTGACTTTTGATGACCTACTTCCTTCTAGGGGGGGAGAAGCACATTGAATTGTGACTCCCTTCCGGGTGTTTTGTATACAGTGCTCTATTTTCCTTCGGGGTTGCGGAACACATGATGGCGATTTCCGCTTCCGGTTTTCAGTCAGCCAATCTGATCGCCTCTATCATCATAAAAAGGCGCCCTTCAGTAGCGGGGCCACGCGCCTGAAGACGTCAGTCATATGTGACGAAACGCCGCGTCGGGCCGCCCTCGTTGGACGCCTACATGTAATAGAGGACATTGGCTGCTACCTTGTTATCCAATTGGAACCACGCAGGTCGGCGTGTGATCTGCATATTATACCCTTCTCAAATATGAGTGCTATATATTTTGCTTTACTTCTAATAAAATTTATGGAAATATACTGCACTATTAAGGGTTTTATTTCCTTCCTTTGAGTGGCTCCTGTAAGACTTACTGTCAAGGTATCAGCTTTGGGATTCATCTTTGCGAAGAGGTCTGGTCCAATTCGTCACCAAGTGTGTTGCAGTCTGTATGATAGTTCAAAGCCCAATACATTTAATTGTCTGGTAAGCGTGTTTTAAACACTCTTCTTGGTGGTGGATCCTCTTCACTCTACTGCAATTGGGTGCTGTGCAATATCACTGGTGAAAATCGACTTTTTATATGGACTTTTTTTTTTTTTTTCCATAAGAAATTTTTATTGAGTTTTAAATAGAAAACATACATAATATACATTACACATAAGTACAAAAGCATGGAATGTATACACAAATAAAGAAGAGTGAATGGTAAGATAACACAAACTTGGAATAACATGGCAAAAATTAAGCGGAATAAACATCTTCGTTATAACAGTGGGTTCATGGAGAGTAGTCATACAGATAACATGGCCACGAGTCTGTCTAATCTGAAAATCGGGGTTACCTGAGGCAGGGGGCCATATTAGTTAAGGATATGCGTGGGGAAGGCAACATGTGCCACAGCGGCACCATTAACTGGGAAGTGCTATCCATCCAACCAGAGGGAGGAGGGTGAGGCGGACCTCATGTTACAGATAGGATTGGCAGCAAGGATGGGAAATGTCATTATAATGGGGGACTTTAATTATCCAGATATAGACTGGGCAGAAGGAACCGCACACTCAGCCAAGGCTCGGCAGTTCCTAAATGTTTTGCAGGACAATTTCATGGGTCAGATGGTGAACGCACCGACAAGAAGCAATGCGGTACTTGACCTACTGATTACCAACAATACAGACCTGATCACGGATATAGAAATACGGGACAACTTAGGGAACAGTGACCATAGGTCAATTGGTTTCAGTATTAATTACAGTAATAGGAAACACAAGGGTAATATAAGGACGCTGAATTTCACAAGAGCCAATTTCCCTAAACTGCGCTCGCTGCTAGAAAATATCAAATGGGATAGAACCCTGGGAACAAAGAACACGGAGGAAAAATGGGAGTGCTTCAAGAGCATACTTAACAAGGGAGTGGGCCAGTGCATTCCACAGGGAAATAAATTTAAAAGAGCAAAACTAAACCCTGGGTGGCTAAACTCCAACATTAAAATGTATATTAGAGCTAAAGAAAAGGCCTTCAAAAAATACAAGACTGAGGGGTCATTGGCAGCATTTAAGCACTACAAAGAGTGTAATAAGAAATGTAAAGATGAAATCAGGGCGGCTAAAATAGAACACGAGAGACATATAGCGGAGGAGAGCAAAAAGAACCCCAAGAAGTTCTTTAAGTATATAAACAGTAAGAAAGCCAGGCCAGAGCACATTGGCCCCATAAAAGATGATAAAGGAAAAATGGCCACTGAGGACAGAGAAAAGGCGGAAGTGTTAAATAATTTCTTTTCTTCAGTCTTCACAAAGGAATCGGGGGGCTACACGAAACCCGCTTGTAAGGCCGAACTAAATAATACACCTCAGGAAGTGCCGCCATGGCTAACAGAGGATAGACTTAGAGCTAAACTAGAGAAACTTAACATAAATAAATCCCCGGGACCGGATGGCTTGCACCCGAGGGTTCTTAATGAGCTCAGCCAGGTGATTGCCAGACCATTATTCTTGATCTTTAAGGATAGTTTACAGACGGGTATGGTGCCAGCTGATTGGAAAAAAGCCAACGTGGTACCAATATTTAAAAAGGGGCCGAGATATATCCCGGGTAACTATAGGCCGGTCAGCCTAACATCAGTAGTCTGCAAAATTTTGGAGGGGATGATAAGGGACCACATACAAGACTTTAGTAATGAAAATGGTATTATAAGTAGAAATCAGCATGGATTCATGAAAAATCGTTCGTGCCAAACCAATCTGTTAACCTTCTACGATGAAGTGAGCTGCCACCTAGATAAAGGTAAGCCTGTGGATGTGGTGTATCTGGACTTCGCAAAGGCCTTTGACACCGTTCCTCACAAACGCTTACTGTACAAACTAAGGAAGGTAGGTATGGATCATAAGGTGAGTACCTGGATAGAGACCTGGCTCCAGGGGAGAGTCCAGAGGGTGGTGATTAATGGGGAGTACTCGGATTGGGCGGGTGTGGAAAGTGGGGTCCCCCAGGGTTCTGTCCTGGGACCAATCCTGTTTAATTTATTCATAAATGATCTAGAGGAGGGGATATCTAGTACAATCTCAGTATTTGCAGATGATACTAAATTAGGCATGCCAATATCTTCTATGCAGGATGTGGAAATCTTGCAAGCAGACCTGAACAAAATAACGGGGTGGGCAACCACATGGCAGATGAGGTTTAATGTAGAAAAATGTAAAGTAATGCACTTGGGTGCCAGAAACCAGAAAGCAAGCTATTCACTAGGGGGTGAACCTCTGGGTGAGTCTAGGATGGAAAAGGACTTGGGGGTACTGGTAGACAACAGGCTTGGCAGTGGCATGTGTAAGGGATGTCAGGTACCCCATTAAAAAATAATACATTTCTGTTTTATGGCATTTCTATTAATTTACCAGTAGATGGCAGCACAAAGCACAACTGCAAGCAAGGCATGGGAGGAACTAAAAAGTTCGACGTTTTGTTCCTGGGGGAACAGAATAGCAGTTCCTGTCCTTCAGAATAAAAAGTCACCTCACTGATGTCCTTGTATTTGCAGGTAAAAAGGAGTATATTTAGGGTTATAAACAGGGCAAAGTCGATTTAATTTACATCCCTGTGATCAGTAAAGGCTCCTGTCACTACTGTGTGATTGAATAACAGACTGCACAAATGTTAGTGGGTCACAGTGTAGCATCACATGACTACAGTGTACCAGGAATGGGGTTATTATAGTGTTATGTGTTTATATCTGATATTAGATTGTTTTATGAGACCCCTGTGATGCAGAAGGAGTAACAACATTTCAGCACATGTTTAATTGGTTGTTATTTTCTATGAGGACGTTATTCCTGTATATCAGAATGTTGATATTAATATATATATAGTTATGTAATACTGTAGTATGTATGGACAGAATAGCAGTTCCTGTCCTTCAGAATAAAAAGTCACCTCACTGATGTCCTTGTATTTGCAGAAACTTCTCAATAAAAATAATTCTAATTTCACCCGGTCCGATCCCTTCGCACATTGGAATTATTGACCATACTTTCAGCATATGTGCAACACATGCAATGCCAAGCCGCCGCAAGCAAAGCCAACAGAATACTGGGATGTATAAAAAGGGGGATTCACTCCAGAAATAAAGAGATTATTCTCCCGCTCTACAAGACTCTGGTCCGGCCACATCTGGAGTATGCTGTCCAGTTCTGGGCACCGGTCCGCAGGAAGGATGTGCTGGAACTGGAGAAAGTCCAGAGGAGGGCAACAAAAATAATTAGGGGAATGGAGGACATCGGCTATGAGGAAAGACTACAAGCACTGAACCTATTCTCTCTGGAGAAGAGACGATTGAGGGGGGATATGATATCAATGTACAAATACTGTACTGGCGACCCTAGCATAAGGAACAAACTATTCAGAGAAAGGGAATACAATAAGACACGTGGCCACTCACTAAAACTTGAGGAAAGGCGGTTTAACCTTAAAGTGCGTAAGGGGTTCTTCACTGTAAGAGCGGTAAGGATGTGGAATTCTCTTCCACAAGCAGTCGTATCAGCGGGGAGCATAGATAGTTTCAAAAAACTATTAGATGTACACCTTAAAGACCACAACATACAGGGGTACACAATGTACGGTTAAAAGCAAACACACACGCATCATGGGTTGAACTGGATGGACTTGTGTCTTTTTTCAACCTCACTAACTATGTAACTATGTTGTACATAGGGCAGGGGTTGAATATGGCCGGGATGCAAGCTAGTACCCACTAATTATCGGATAGGTAATCAATTTTTACCAAGAAGAGGAGACAAACAGACAAACAACAGAACGGGTGGGAATGATGGGGAAGGGGAAGAGGGGTGAGGGGTGGGGAAGAGGAGGGGGGGGGAGCAAGGGATGTAGAGGGGGGTGAGTGGGGGTTAAAGTAAAGAAAAGAGGGCAGGCGGGGATGAAAAGGAACAGTATATGATCAAAGGTGTATCAATTAAATCATGAAGTGTTGTCTTTGGTTTCCATAATTGATTTGTAAGTGGCGGTATCCTTGAATCTGATCCAATCTATCCATAGGGCTGAAAACTTGTGGATTTGATCATTTGAAATGCTGATTAATTCCTCCATTTCCTCAATTCTATTGAGTCTAAGGAACCATTCCCTAGAAGATGGAATGGAGGTTGATTTCCAATGGCATGGCAGGCATAGTTTAGCAGCAGTTAGCATGTGGCGGGCAAGGATCGGCCTGGGTGTGTTTTGAGTGGCTGGGACGTGGTTGAGAAGAAAATGGCCGGGGGTCAGGGGAAGGTCATAAGACGTGACCTCACGAACCAACCTGTGAACCATCTCCCAGAAAGGCTGGATATTGGGGCAGGACCACCAGATGTGAAGCATGGATCCGGTTTCCTGACGGCACCTCCAACAGGTGTCGGGAACCCCAGGTTGAAATTTATGAATTCTATCTGGCGTCCTGTACCAACGCGTTAGGATTTTATATCCATTTTCCTGGGTGGTGACGTTAATAGAGGCCCGGTGAACCGAGCGGCACATAGTTTCCCAGTCCTTTTCAGAAAGGGAGAGTTGGAGGTCACGGGACCAGGCTTGCGCAAAGGGGGCCAGAGCGACTGGAGGAGCGTCGAGTAGGTGGCCATAGAGTTCCGAAATCAAGTGTCGCTGTGGTTTGGCGCGGATGCTGATAGCTTCCAAAGGGGTCGGGGGTCTCGACCAATCGCTAGAGGTAGCTGAGGTAGTAAGAAAGTGTCGAATCTGGAAATAGGACCAGAGTGGAAGAGTGTATGGTGTTATGGAGCGATTAATCTCTTCCCAGGAGAGGAGATTTCCATCCTTGAAAAAACAGTGAGCAAGTATTTCCTGATGAGGCCAATTGTGTCGAAGGAAATTAAGTGAGTTGCCGGGTGGAAATGCGGGATTCATCCTCAAAGAGGTTAAGGGGCCAACCCGCGGGTTGATCCGGAGCTTTTTGCGCCACTTGTCGTGGACCAGGAGCGGAGGTCCAATTAGGGGGTGACATTTAAGAGATAGGGGAACGGAAGAGAAGGGCATCCAAGCCAGTAAGTGAAGCGGGATTTCTGAAAAGGAATTTTCAAGATTCACAACCAGTTTGCTGGAGGAGTGAAGATTCCAGTCCAGAAGTCTGGTCAGGATGCATGCCTTGTGATAGGTCTGTAAGTCCGGGAGGCCCAGGCCACCTTTGTGTTTAGGGGCCATCAGGCGGGTGAGTTTGATCCTGGGAGGTTTCCCATCCCACAAAAATTTAGAACAGGTAGTCCGAAGGGTCGTGAAGAATGAAGCCGGGAGTTGAATGGGAGCCGCCTGGAATAGATACAACAGTCTGGGAAGGATAGACATCTTGAGTAGGGCGGCCCTGCCAAACCACGAAACGCGTATATTCTTCCACGCCCGTAGGTCGCTGCAAATAGCTGTCAGTAAGGGTTTATAATTGGTGTCAAAGAGGGATTCAAGGCGGCGGGGTATGTGTATGCCCAGATAGGGGATGGACGCTGGTGCCCATATGAAAGGGAAATTAGTTTTGCATCTCTGCAGGTCCACATTAGGTAGAGTGACATTCAGGGCCATGGATTTGGAATAATTAACTTTAAGATTTGAGAGGGAGTGAAAGAGTGCAAGGTCTTGAAGCAAGTTTGGCAGGGAGACGTGCGGGTGAGAAAGAAAAAGTAGCATATCATCCGCGAATGCCGCTACCTTGTGAGTGTTGTCACCTATCGGGATTCCACGTATGTTGGGGTTCGAGCGGATCATATTTAAAAAGGGTTCCAGAGAGAGTACAAAGAGGATGGGGGACAGGGGGCAGCCCTGTCGTGTGCCATTGGAAAGGTGAAAGGCGTTCGACAGGTGGCCATTAACCCGTACTCGGGCTACCTGATTGGTGTATAGAGCGCGTATACTCAGTAGCATTCTCTCTCGCAATCCCATGGATATCAGCATAGAGGAGAGATAGTCCCAGGCCACTCTGTCGAACGCCTTTTCAGCGTCCAGGGAGAGAAAGAAACCGGGGAGGTTATGGGAGGTAAGCCAGTGGTGAACGTTAAGTGCCCTAGTGGTGTTGTCCCGCACCTCCCTCCCCGGGATGAACCCAACTTGGTCCAAAGAGACCAGGGAAGGAAGGAGCGGGACAAGCCGGTTGGCCAAAATCTTGGCATAAAGTTTAGCATCTACATTTAGAAGGGAGATAGGACGATAGCTGGAAACTAGCGTCTCGTCCTTACCTTCCTTGGGGATCACTGTAATGTAGGCTTCTAAAAGCGACGTGGATTGATGCTGGGATTCTGCAAGACTCCTAAAGGCTCTAACAAAGTGAGGTTTGAGTATGTCCTCAAAGGCCCGAAAGTATAGGAGGGGAAGACCATCAGGTCCAGGTGCTTTGCCCGGCTTCATCTCGCGTAGAGCTCTAGTGAGCTCTTCGGTGGTGATGGGAGATTCAAGAGCTTCTGCGTCTTGGGTGGATAGGGGGGATAAGCCATGAGATTTGAAAAAATTCTCGAGTTGAGATGTTCTTGATGCAGTCTGGGTAGGACTGCCAGGAGCTGGGGAGAGGTTGTATAGGCCCTTATAAAATTCCTCAAATTGATGGGCGATAGCCTCATTAGAGGAGTGGAGATTGCCCGCCGAATCTCTGATGGTATAGATGGAGGCGAGATTAGTTTTAGGGCGGGAGGCCCGGGCTAGAAGACGACCACTTTTATTACCCTGTTCGTAAAACACTTTACGGCTAAGGACAAGTCTACGATGTGCTTGGAGGCCTAATAGTTCTTTCAAGCGCGAACGGGTCTCAGATAGTTCCGACGCGGCTGCTTGGGCATGAGAGCGTTTGTGTGCCGTCTCGAGGACGGTAAGTCGGGAATATAGGTCTTGAAGTTCGCGTTGGCGTTCTTTTTTCAGGGAGGCTGCTATTGCTAGGAGTTCGCCTCTAATTACGCACTTATGTGCTTCCCATTGAACAAGAGGTGTGGTGTCCGGAGTGTCGTTAATCTCGAAGTATTCCCTAAGTTTAGACTGCAGGCTGGAGAGAACTGGCCCATCCTTGAGGAGCGAGGGGTTCAATCTCCACGTTTTGGACTTTGTGACAAGTTCAGGGAATCGGAGCGTCATGGTTATAGGACTATGATCTGAGAGGATCCTAGGTTCAATAGTGGCACCCGAAAGGAAAGGCAGGTCTGTTTGTGAAAGAAAAATGTAGTCGATTCTTGAAAATTTGGAGTGGGGGGCGGAGAAGAATGTGTAGTCCCTATCGTTAGGGAATAACGTCCTCCAGGAATCATGAAGATGCAAGGATCGAAGTTGAAGGTGAATTTGGCGCAGTGCCCGGAATGGCAGCACTGATGCACCGGTTGATGAATCTAGGAGGGGATTGAGAGGGGCATTAAAATCTCCCCCAAATATCAAGAGTCCGGTAGTGAAGTCTGCAAGTTCCTGGCATACTGTTCGGAAAAAAGGTATTTGTTTGGTATTTGGCGCGTATATATTGGCTAGGGTCACTGGTCGAGAGTTAAGGTGGCCTTTAACAAAGAGGAATCTACCCTCTGGATCCAATCTAACGTCCAGAGGCTTGAAGTCGACTTGTTTAGCAAGTAAGATAGAAACTCCACGTGATTTGGAACCTTCAGAAGTAGCATGAAACGCTGTAGGGAAGTGCTTATTAGAGAAGGAAAGCGGATCACCCGTTTTGAAATGAGTTTCCTGCACTAATACTATTTGGGCCCGCAAACGTGAGGCTTCGGCTAGAAATTGTGAGCGCTTTTCAGGAACGTTCAATCCCTGGGCATTGGACGAAAGAATCTTGATAGTGCGTTGCGTTTTGGTCATGGCAGGGGCAGGCATGATGACGTCCACTCAAAAAGGGAGACAAATCAGGGAGTATGAGAGGGTGTATCAGAGAAGAAGAGAAACGGGGCAGAGGGGGGAAGAGATAAAAAAAGGGGGGTGATAAGGGATGAGGGGGAGAGGAGATATGTAGGGGGGACCAGAAGGGAGACAAGGGGAGAGGAGGGAAGGGGGGAAAAGGGGAAAAGCGGGGGGCTAATGTGGGGAGGGTCGGGAAGGAGGAGGCCGGAGAAAAACACAAGGAAAAGGAGAGCAAATAAGGTCCCCTAGCTTCCCTCTATCAGCAAATCGGAATGACCAGCCGCTAGAGGAGGGGTAGGGGGGAAAGACACAAAGTGTCGCAGGTCAACAGACAGTATAAACTGCTGTTGAGGTGGGGAACAATAGTCTGGATACGATCCCAAGTTATGCATGGGACGGCTCCGCACTGGGGATCAGCAGAGCATGTGTAATAAATGGCGGTGGGTGCCACAATCAGTGAGACAGAGAGGGTCATTAGGTATATTAAAGTGGTAGCCTGAGGTGGGTAATACCGAATACCCAACAATAAACAAGTTTCAAACAGTGTATTAGACATAAAACAAAAAGAAAGAACCTGAAGTGTAATACAGCGTAAACACAGGGGAGAAAGCTGGTAACAATAGCTGTAACAGATAGGTTGTATCCTGGGAAGAGGACAACAAGGTCAACATCTTAGCTTGCCTGTGCATGAAGTAAACAGTTAGTGAATTAACGGTAGGTACTCTCGAGCCGATTCAGTCCCCTGTCCCCGTTTATGTGGCCTAATGGGAAATCAGGGTCGGTCTGTGTCAGTCTCGGGAGTGGTGTCTGGAGGGGAATTGTTGGTGTCCACAAGCTTAGTTAAAAAGGGGGGAGGTGTTGGTTTGGAAGGGAGATTGTAGGTATTCCGGGAGGTGAGGAAAGCGATTATATCGTGGGGAGCAGCATCAGTCTGGTCGGGCGGTACGAGTTGTATAGGTAGGGGGAGGTAGTCACAGGAAACAGTAGGATGGGAGGGGGAGTGGGGAATGAGGGTCCTGGGGAGGAGGTATAGTCGTCATTAATGAGGAGGAGGGAGGGGGATTAGGAGGGACCGCGACCAACAGTTCAGTGTCCAGAGCTACTTATCATACCATAAATAACATTCCTATGAAATACAGCATCTCAATCTCTTTTGTCATCAAGGTGTGGTCGTAGCAAGAATACATGCAAAGTTTAGGCAGTTTGAGGCAAATCAAAGCAGCTCATCTCCCTTTCCCCCCATGTAATAGCAAATACTGACAAAATAAAGGCGGCATAAGCTAATGACAAGACAGCATGTAGGTTAAACATTAAATATCTAGAATAATCGTAATGGGAAACCTGTAGCAGCCAGTGGTGATGTATGGAAAATGCCATCCATGGGGCTCGCAGTGAACACCGAGGTTCATGGAGCAATGTCAGGTAGGTTAGTAGTTCTGAGTCTTCAGAAGCGCTGAATCGAGATGATAAAACCTGTGGAGAATCAAGGGGAGAGGAAAACAAGGGAGGATATCGGGGGGAATGGGGATCAGTGACACATCCGTGGGCGATGTATAGGAGGGATCGAATGACCAAGAAGGGGGGGAGGGGGGTGAAATGTGGACATCAGAGTCAATGGAGCAGTCTAAATCAGTAAGGGTGTCGGCTGCCAACTGACAGAGAAAAATGGATCAGAAGGGGCAGCGAGGACTGGGGGTTGTAGCTGGATAGAGTCACAATGACAAAGTCCAGAGCAGGGGGGTATGAGGTGTATGGGGGGGTAGGACCAAGGGGGGAATGGGACAAGAGTACCTTTAAGGAAGTATCAGTCAGGCATCAGCGATCAGCTAGAAAGTTCAGAGCTTCAACTTCTCCCGTTGGCGGGCTGGCGATCGAAGAGGACTTGAGCGACGATCATCTCTGGAGCGCATGGGAGTAGCATCGTGGTGTGAAAGGCGTCTTCTGCGTTGTCTGCTTCTCTGTGCTTTAGGGGTATTGGAGGCGGTAACTGAGATCCAGGGGTCTGGTGTGTAGAACTCTCCATACCAGTCGGGCAGGTCCATCACAGGAATGTCAAAGGCATCGCAGAAAGCAGGTATGTCATCAGGGATTTTTAAGGATGCGGACCTGCCCAGAAAGGTGGCAAAGAGGCAAAATGGAAAGCGCCACCTGTATGTGATACCTCTGGTGCGGAGGGCTTCTAGTAGGGGGCGTAGGGCTCTGCGATTTTGCAGAGTGATGGGCGAGAGGTCCTGGAAGAGTTTCAGCTCAGTCCCCTCAAACTGTACGCGATCCCGGCCCCTCGCTTTTCTGAGAATTGCTTCTTTAAGGGGGTAACTCACCAGGCAGCAGATCACATCGCGAGGTGGGTCGGAGTCTCCCGCTCGGGGGCGCAGGGCCCGGTGTGCTCTCTCGAAATCGATCGGGGTGTCCGCCGGTCTCTCGAGGAGGTCGTTGAAGATCGTTGTTAGCGAGGTGGTCAAGTCGGGGGGTTCCACAGACTCCGGGAGGCCCCGCAAGCGGATATTATGCCTCCTTCCCCGATTGTCCAGATCCTCAAGGTGGCGGTTTATCTCGATGAGGTGGGATGTGTACAGGTCCGTGCCCCTCTGGAGCTGCTTGATGGCGGCCGCATGAGTGGCAGAGGCCTTCTCTGTGACGTCAAGTCTGGCGGTCACTGAGCGTAGTTCTGCAGTGAGTTCCGATATAGCAGAGCCCAAGGTGGATTTAATGTCCGCGGCCACATTTTGAAGATCCGTGAGGCTCGGAAGGGGTACTGCGGTGGTCGGCTGAGCCTGGGATCCGGAGGCGATAGAGGGTTGCGCCATGGGAGAGCTGGGCGCGGGAGCCGGAGAGGCCGCACGCTGGCTGTTCTTCTGCGTGCGGAAGATGGCTGGGATGTTTCCCGTGAGCTGGGTCTCCTGATCAGGCATCGCCCGGCTGGCTGAGGCACTGCGACCCGATCTGAGCATGATTTGGAGGTTGAAGGCACCCGAAAAAGCGTTTAGTAGATCCCCAGTGCGTGGAGCCGAGCTAACATGCGGCCATTCGGGTCCGGTGCCAATCCACGCCCCTTTATATGGACTTTTTATAATGTTTTAGCGCTACATATTTTATCTTTCTACTTTAATAATGGGGTGCTATTCCTCCAACTGACATTAATGATGGGGAGCTATTCCTCCCACTTACATCGATAATGGGGCTGTATTCTTCTCACTGATGCCAATGATGGGATACAATTCTTCCCACTAACACCAATGATGGGGCAACATTCCTCCTACTGATGCCAGTGATGGAGCACCATTCCTCCCACTGAGATCAGAACAATGATGGGGCACCATTCCTCCCACTGACACCAATGATGGGGCACCATTCCTCTCACTGATACCAATGACGGGTCTCCATTGCTTCACTCATACCAGTGATGGGGCACCATTCCTCCCACTGATACCAATGATGGGGCACCATTCCTCTCACTGATATCAATAATGAGGCACCATTCCTCCCACTATTACCAATGATGGGGCACCTTTCCTGACACTGATACCAATGATGGGACACCATTCTTCCCACTAACACCAAAAGAATGGGGTGCTATTCCTCCCACTGATGCCAGTGATGGGGTGCTATTCCTCCCACTGATGCCAGTGATTGGGTGCTATTCCTCCCACTGATGCCAGTGATTGGGCGCTATTCCTCCCACTGATGCCAGTGATGGGGCGCTATTTCTCCCACTGATGTCAAATGATGGGGATGCTATTCCTCCCACTGACGCCAACGGGACACTATTTCTCCTACTACTGCCGATTAGATATTTATTCCTTCCACTAACACCAACAATGGGGCGCTATTCCTCGTACTATCCACTGGGGTGCGATGCATTTATTTTACTCCCACTGACCACTAAGCCTGATGCATTTTCTATTTCCAGTGTCCACAGTCCGGCCCACCTAAAGTCTGAAGGACCAAAAAAGGGCCCTTTATTTAGAAAGTTTGGAGTCCCCTGGTTTACGCTACCTTGGTGGTCAGGCCATGCCTTTTTCTTCTTTGACTGCAATGTCTTGGGTTTCCGTACGGTGGGGGAGCAGTGGGCACTGACTCAATATCGGCCCAGCAAATCTTATAACTTAATTGACCTTAACATTTTTTTTTTTTCAGCATAGGGAGCTGTACTCTGTCACTAACATAACCCCTCTATCTTTTTCCTCCTGTCCCCGTCATGAAAACCTATGTAATGTAAGGGACTCTGAAATTGCAGTAAGAGAGCCAAGGAACTAACATGCTAAACATCAGCGATGACAGGTTCACTTTATAGTAGAAGTTTAGTCTTTATAACTTCCACCTTTCAAATACTTCTGCCCACCCATTGTACTGCGAACAATTGAGCATAAATTGCAGTTTAAAATTTCCCCCTCTTATTCAGTCAGGGTTTTCTGCATTCTAATGGACCCCAGGATGTCATGTGTGACTGCTGCAAAGACGGCTTCAATAAAGATGTGCATAGAAAATGTTTTTTAAAATGTGAAATATTGAGTTACTTACACTGCATTACATGCTGAACGTTTATTCCCTTTTCTGTTAGCTTTGTGTTAATTCATCCAATAAATATTCCTTTATTTAACAAAGGAATAAAGGGGGTGCTACAAAGAGGTCGGGGGGCTGCCTATCTTGGATGTAGGCTGTAAAGAGTAACTCCACTTTTATTGAGAATAAAACATTCCCCTCTGGGTGATCTGTGTACTTTGCACAGATTTTAGTGAACTTTATAGTAGATTCCTACTAATTGTTATTCTGAAGAAAAGGCTGTTTGTCTGTCTGTGTCCATGAGTGAATGTGAACGGGAGTGATTTTATAATTCTCATCAGCTGCAGCACTTGAAGGATTCCAATGAGGAAAGTGGCAGCGTCTGCACCCCTTTAGAAGGGATTAACCTTTGAGAGTATCTCACCAAAAAGGATTTTATCTTAGTGTGCAGACTTCTGGGAAAATCAGTGAGCCAATCACACAAGCAGGAAATTACATTGTTTTTTTTTGGGGGGGGGGGGGGGTGTTCTGTCGCCTTATTGCATTGAATAGTTACATAGTTACATAGTAGGTGAGGTTGAATAAAGACAACAGTCCATCCAGTTCAACCTGTGTAGGTGTGTGTGGCTGTAATCATCTCACATACCCCTGAATGTTCTGATCCTTGAGATGTAAGTCTAAGAGTCTTTTGAAAGCCACCATACTACCTGCAGAAACCACCTCTTGTGGTAGAGAATTCCACAATCTTGTAGCCCTAACAGTAAAGAACCCTCCTCATTGCCTGAGGTTAAAATGTTTCTCTTCTAATCGCATTGTATGTCCTTGAGTCCTCATGCAATTCCTTCGAATGAACAGCTTTTTTTCTAAGCTGAGATCACCATTAAGATATTTATAAATTGCTATCATGTTCCCCCTCAGGCGTCTCTTCTCCAGGGAGAATAAATCGAGCGATTGCAGACGCTCTTCATAGGTAAGGTCCTCCAACCCCCTAATTAGTTTAGTTGCCCTTCTCTGGACACTCTCCAGCTCCAACACATCCCTCCTGAGGACTGGCGACCAGAACTGGACAGAATACTCCAAATGCGGTCGGGCCAGAGTTTTATATAGTGGAAGGATTCTAGTCTTATCTCTGGAATACATCCCTTTCTTTATGCATGCTAATAATCTGCTGGCTTTGGCAGCTGCCGCTTGACATTGCATGCTGTTGCCTAATCTATCATCAACCAAGACTCCCAGATCTTTCTCCATTTTTGATTCCCCCAAGGGTTCCCCTCCTAATGTGTATTGTGTTTTTAGTCCCCAAGTGCAAAACCTTACACTTCTCCACGTTAAACCTCATTTGCCATGTCGTTGCCCACTCCGTTATTTTGTCCAGGTCATCCTGTAGGATATCTGCTTCATGCTGTGCAGTTATTGCCCTGCCCAATTTTGTGTCATCTGCAAAAACTGATAATGAACTACTGATCCCGTCCTCAATGTTGTTTATGAATAAATTGAACAAGGTTGGTCCCAGGACTGAGCCCTGGGGCACCCCGCTCACTACCTCAGACCAGTCTGAGTATGCGCTGTTTATTACCACCCTTTGGACACGCCCTTTTAGCCAGTTCCGTATCCAAGAGCACACCCTGCTGTCGATACCTGCAGACCTTATTTTATAAATTAAGCGCTTGTGGGGAACTGTACCAAACGCCTTAGTGAAATCCAGGTACACCACATCCACTGGTCTGCCCCTATCTAGCTCACAGCTCACCTCCTCGTAGAATGTTAAGAGATTGGTTTGACAAGAACGCCCATTTGTAAACCCGTGCTGATTACTGCTGATGATGTTGTTGTCTTTAGCAAACTCTACGATATAGTCCCTTATCATCCCCTCCAGAAGTTTACATACTATTGATGTCAAACTGACAGGCCTATAATTTCCCGGGATATGCCTCTGACCCTTTTTGAATATCGGAATCACGTTAGCTTTCCTCCAATCCCCTGGTACATCTCCTGTCCTAATACTGTCAGCAAAGATCAGGAACAGTGGTCTAGATATAACCTTACTGAGTTCCTTGAGTACTCTCGGATGTACGCCATCCGGACCTGGTGATTTGTTTGTGTTAAGTTTATCCAGTCTTTCCCTGATTTCACCCTCTGTAAGCCATAGCGGCAAGTCCTGTGTATTACTACTAACCATACAGTCATGGTCAGTGTACCCCTCCTTCTCCTGTGTAAATACTGACGAGTAAAAAGCATTCAGCACGGTTGCTTTTTCAGTGTCCTCTGTAACCATCCCCCCATCATCGTTGATTATGTGTGCAATATGCTCTGCCCTAGTTTGTTTGCTGTTGATATATTTAAAGAATTTTTTTTTTTTTTTTTTACTATGCTCCGCTATTTGTCTCTCAAAGTTGATTTTAGCCATCTTGATTTCTTGTTTACTTTTCTTATTTGCCTCCTTGTATTGCTCGAAAGCCGATACTGTGCCCTCTGATTTATATTTCTTGAAGGCCAGTTTTTTACCCCTAATAAGTTTTTTAACGCTACGGTTTAGCCAGCCAGGTTTGGCTTTGTCTCTTCTAAATTTATTTCCCATAGGAATGCACTGCAAGATGCATTTGCTTAACCACTTTACCATTAAGCCGATTTTTGACATTTTTTGTTCACAAGTTAAAAACAGTATTTTTTGCTAGAAAACTACCTAAAACCCCCAAACATTATATATATTTTTTTAGAAAAGACTCTGGAGAATAAAATGTCGGTCATTGCAAATTTTTTTGTCACGCGGTATTTGCGCAGCAGTCTTTAAAACGCCATTTTTTTGGAAAAAATTTGAAAAATCAAATTTCACTGCATTTAAAAAATACTAAACAGTAAAGTTAGCCCATTTTTTTTGTATATTGTGAAAGATGATGTCACGCTGAGTAAATAGATACCCAACATGTTACAGTTTAAAATTGCGCCCCCCCCCCCCCGTGGGATGGCGACAAACTACGGTCAATAGAGATCTCAATCTGCGACGCTTAAAATTTATTTAACGGTTACCAGTTTAGAGTTAGAGTGTAGCTCTTTTTTTTAAATTATTGCCCACACTCTGGCGATCGCGGCGATACCTCACATGTGTGGTTTGAACAGCGATTTCATTCGCGGCTCGACTTGCGTATACGTTTTTTTTGTGCGTGAGCTAACGGTGACGGGGGCGGCTACATTTTTTTTTTTTTTTTCCTATTTATTTTTTCTTTTTTTTTAACTTTATTACAGGTTTTTTTTTTTAAAAAAAAAAATCTGATCATTTTATTGCTGTCACAAGCAATGCAAACATCCCTTGTGACACCAATATGTAGTGACAGGTACACTTTATGGAGGGATCGAGGGTCTAAAAGACCCTAGACCCCTCCACTACACTTCCATGTATGCAAAACGCCGAAAACGGCATTTTTGCATACAGCCGTTTTTCAAATGTGCTGCCTTTTGCAGCACAGTAACCCAGAAGTGACGTCATGGACGCCGCCTCCGGGTTACGTCATCGGAGACCCGATCGATGCCGTTTCCGGCATTCATCAGGACTCCATCCAGCCGACGGATGTGCCGGCTGGGTGCTCGGGGCTCCCGGTGGGACGGGAGCCCCGAGCTAAGCCACGGAAGGCGGCGGGAGGGGGGGGGACGTCCCCTCCCGCCCCCCCGGGTAACGATCGAGCGGCTCCCGAGCCGCATCGGTCATTACCGATGGAGAGCCGACCGTCGGCTTCAAACAACGGTACTGGGATGATGCTTCTAGCTAGAGGCATCATCCCGGTATAACCCCTGTTTACGTGGCTAGACGTTAAGTGGTTAATATGTTCCTAAAGCATTCCCATTTTTCCTCTGTGGTCAGTGATCCCAGGGTTTGGTCCCAGTTTACCCTTTCCATCAATGAGCACAATTTTGGAAAGTTTGCCCTTCTGAAGTTTAGGGTTCTTATGTTCCCCACTTGCCTTGTTATATTGTTATTTACACTAAATGTGATCATCCTGTGATCGCTAGAGCCCAGATTGTCCTGGACTCCTACCTCCGAGATTATGTCTGGGTCATTAGTGATCAATAGATCCAGGACTGCGTTTTCTCTGGTAGGGGAATCCACCAACTGTGACATGTAGTTGTCCTGTAAGGTTTCGGTGAATAGACGGGCCTTCTGTGAGTGTGTAATCCCCTCATCCCAGTCAATGTCGGGATAATTGAAGTCCCCCAATATGATGACTGTTAGAGAAAATGACAGCGCTGTAGATTAGAAAGGAAACGTCATTTACAATAACCTGCATTTACAATATGACTTGTGCAGCAATTGTATATGCTATATTATTTTTTTATTTGCTATTTTTTTCCAGAAAAGTGGAGCTTCCTTTTAAACTAAACCTGTGCATGATGCGTGTTAGGGGAACCGGCTTTTTAAATCCAATGTTTTTCTTTTTCCCATACAGGAAAATGTAGAATATTTGATCAAGGAGCTTCGCAGACCCGAGTCCAGCATCTACTTTCTCTGTGAGTAGTCAGACAATGTGTAAAGGGACATGGGTTGGTAATGGCTCAGAAACATTCTGGTATATTGATGGGTTTCTATATAGCTTGGCCATAGTGTATGGATACCCATGTATAGCTATGGCAGGGACATCGGACTTTAACCACTTCAATACCGGGCACTTTCACTCCCTTCCTGCCCAGGCCAATTTTCAACTTTTAGGGCCGGTTCACACTCTTGCGGCTGCGGCGATCGCATGTAATATCGGAGCGCACTGCTCCTTCATTACATGCGATCAGATGTGCGGATGCGAATTCAGCCATACAAATTCGCACTGCACCCGCAGTAAGGTCGCACATGACCCTTTTTTCCAGCCGCATCAGGATCGGATCGCACAGTGGTTCACACTGCGATCCGATCCTGTGCGAACTGTCAGATCGCACTGCGATATGCAATCAAACTGGGGCTGTCGTTAACATTTCATTGACACCCCCTGCGTATCGCATATGGCAGTGTCAACTGCCAGATGTGCGTTTGCGATGCGGGAACAGGCTGCGAATTCGCAGCCTTCCCGCATCGCACAAGTGTGAACTGGGACTCAGCGCTGTTGCATTTTGAATGACAATTGCGCGGTCATGCAACACTTTACCTAATCCAAGTTTATGTCATTTTTTTCCCCACAAATAGAGCTTTCTATTGGTGGTATTTGATCACCTGAAGGTTTTTTTCTTTTTTGCTAAACAAATAAAAAAATGAAAAAAGAAAAGTTTTTTTGTTTATGTTATAACATTTTGTAAATAGATACGTTTTTTCCTGCACTGATGAGCACTGATGAGGCCGCAGTGATGAGGAGGCACTGATGGGGTGGCACTGATAAGCGGCACTGAAATACAGCACTGATGGGCACTGATGGGTAGCAATGATATGCAGCATTGGTAGGCACTGATAGGCAGCACTGATAGGTGGCACTGATGGGCACTGATAGGCGGCACTGATAGGTGGTACTGATGGGCAGCACTGGTGGGCGGCACTGATAGATTGCAATGATGGGCACTGATGGGGTGGCACTGATAGGCGGCACTGATATGCAGCACTGATGGGCACTGATTGGTAGCAATGATATGCAGCATTGGTAGGCACTGATAGGCAGCACTGATAGGTGGCACTGATGGGCACTGATAGGTGGCACTGATAGGCACTGATAGGTGGTACTGATGGGCAGCACTGGTGGGCGGCACTGATAGATTGCAATGATGGGCACTGATGGGGTGGCACTGATAGGCGGCACTGATATGCAGCACTGATGGGCACTGATGGGTAGCAATGATATGCAGCATTGGTAGGCACTGATAGGCAGCACTGATAGGTGGCACTGATAGGCGGCAGTGATAGGCACTGATAGGTGGTACTGATGGGCAGCACTGGTGGGCGGCACTGATAGATTGCAATGATGGGCACTGATGGGGTGTCACTGTCAGGTGGCACTGATATGCAGCACTGATGGGCACTGATGGGTAGCAATGATATGCAGCATTGGTAGGCACTGATAGGCAGCACTGATAGGTGGCACTGATGGGCACTGATAGGTGGCACTGATAGGCACTGATAGGTGGTACTGATGGGCAGCACTGGTGGGCGGCACTGATAGATTGCAATGATGGGCACTGGTGGGCGGCACTGATATATGGCAATAATGGGCAGCTCTGATGGGCAGGGCACTGAAAGGGTCTCTGAGCCCTGATTGCCATCCCTGGTGGTCATGAGTGGGCATCCCTGGTGGATCTAGTGGCTCCCCCCTCCCAAGGGTCTGCACTGGTTATCAATGCTCTGATTACCAGCACAGACACCCCCCTCCCCCTCTCAGGAGAGCCGCAGATCAGATCGGCTCTCCTCTACTCGTGCCTGTCAGGCATGAACTGAGGAAAGCCGATCAACGGCTCTTCCTATTTACTATGTGACCATCTGTGATTCGACACGGCTGGTCACATGACAAGGAGCCTACATCATTAGGCTCTTTACCGGGATCCGAGATGCGGTGTGTCAGAGTGATTTATTCTGCTGGACGTCATATGACGGCCAGTCAGGATAATACAACCACTTTGCCGCCGTCAATCTGTTATAGGGCGGGCGGCAAGTGGTTCAACTACTTTGAGGCTGAGATTAGTTTGATTGGATCTGGCAGGATATTGTACATAACTTCCTGAAAACTTCCCAGCACCGTCCCTCAGTACTTCTCTCAGGACCTCTCAGCTCTGATACAAGCAGTGGGTTGACTCTTTGGAGGAGTTATGGAAATATACAAATATTTTAATGGGGAGATTGTTAGTCTAGAGAAGTGGGCCTTCCAAGGCAGTTGGGATTTTCATGCCGACCACCTTGGGTAATGCCCACATGTGATGCTGAGCCTCCATAATTGAAACAACTGAAATTCAAGGAATGAAAAGGACAGCCAGGGACAGTCAGGCTAAGGAGGAAAGGACTAGACAATGCTTTACATTCCACAGCTAGGAAATGAGACCGGCTCTATCTGACCTACTGCAGCTTCTAATGCACAGTGTGAGGAGCTCACAGTGTGCAGTGAAATCAGAGAAAGATATTTCAAGTAGAACTAAAAGCAAGTTTTTTCTCCCCTCATTTTGGATAGAGTATTTAGAGTATAGTAGAGTATGTAGAGAATAGTTTATACCCCTGTAAGGTTTATTTTTGCTGTCTGTGTCCCATTGGGAAATTTCCCATCATTTACTGTCCTATAGCCAAAACATGAAGTGGGAGAATATCCCTCCAAAGTAAAGGACTCCCTGGTTGTCACCAGAACTGCTTTCTTCATTGGAATATTTCCCCTCTATTCCTGTTCTGGGGACAACCCAAAATTTGTGTTTTTCTTCTACTTTCACGTTTGGTGACAACAGTAAACAGGACAAAGAGAGGGTGAATCTGCCTAACTGGGACATCAATAAAAACCTGAAAGATGTTCTAATCCCTCTCCACTCTTTCCAAATCTAAAAAAAAAATGTTTCTTTTGTTATACTTTAAAGGATGAGTCCACCCTAAAACTAAAATCTCTGCATCTATAGACCTCCACAATCTAACACTACCCTATCTAGCCCTATAAAGAAGAAATCAGTACACAGATCTTATTTAAAGCGGATCCAATCCGGTCTCCAGCGACGGAAGCTCTGCGGACGACACAGCTGACAGCGGCTATGAAATGAATGGGAAGTGACCTCACCCATAGACTTTGGGGTTTCCGTTGTTGGCTGTGTCCTCTGCACCCGCCTGCACAGTGAAGCCACGACTGACAGCTCAGAGTGGGATCGGGTTGGATCGGCTTCAAAAAAGGTATTTATACTGATTTCTTCTTTACAGGGCTAGATAGGTTAGTGTTAGATAGTGGAGGTCTATAGATACAGGGATTTCAGTGTTAGGGTGGACTTATCCTTTAAGTATAGGAGAGGATTTTGTACAACTGTGCAAGACTCAATGTAAGGCTTTAGTTAATCTTTAACCACCTCCCACCCGGGCCATTGTACATGTACGGGCGGGTGAGAGTCTCGTCCTTCTGATTGGACGTTCCGGAACGTCCTTCAGAAGGAGAGCGATCGCGCCGCCGCGGGCACGCGCAGCGGCGTGATCTCGAGTTGCCTGTGTCCCTAGGACACAGAGCAACAAGATGCGGCAGGAGGGCCCTGTGATTGGCCCTCCTGATCACATGACGGCTGTGTCCATTCACAGCCGTCATGTAATGTCAATACAGCCGTTGTAACGGCTTCGATCTCTTCTCCTCCTGACAGATCCTGTCAGTGAGGAGAAGAGTAGAGGATCGGTGCTGCAGCCAGGGGGATCAGTGAGTATTTCTAATTACTCACTGATCACAGGGGGGGTCTGTGCTGGTAATCAGATGATTGATTACCAGTGCAGCCCTGGGGGGAGGGGGTGCCACTAGAGCCACCAGGGATGCCCACCTATGACGAAGCGTGCTGCGTCACGCGAAACGCATCGACGTCACACGCTGCCTACGCCACCGACTCCGCCCACTACCCTGTACTCCTTGCGGGAAGAACACATCGTTCCAATGCTCTTCGGCGGTTTGGCGCCAACTTATTCGAACAACCCACTCTAACAAGCAGTACGCTCCCCTTACTACTGGTGGACACCACGATACCAACAACACTACGAACGGCTTCCGGCACCCGGCATCACAGAGGACCCATATTCAACAGCAGACATCTTACACACTCCTATACTGGAAACGGCTGCTGATATTGAGGTATGACCGACACTCCATGGTCTGTGACCACCTAAATGGAACTTTACATTAAGGACTACCAAAGTCAGTAACCAGAATGACACATTAACTATACGTCAATCTCGGCTTGCTCATTGCTTCACTGTCCGCAATCTTCCATTTACTGCTGAGCTGCACCAGTATCAAGTCTACACTAATTCTCCATGGTTTCAATGCTGTCCACCTTGGACTTTAAATATACATTGCCACAGGAGACAATCGGTTGTTCATCCACACCGACAATATATTGACTTGTACTGTGCACGCCCTATCTGCTGATCTATATGCTTATCTGCTGTCATCTGTTGCTTTATGTTGTCCTCCTTGCATCGCTCTAGCGGCTTCTACTGTTCTGCCTTGTCGGGTCCTGGCAACCACTGTCAATGCTATATTGCATTTAGCCGATAGGTTTACCAGAACTACATGCCTAGACATTAGAGTGAATATCTGCAACACTGTTGCTTGCTAGTGATGAACTACACCATTCTAAAGTCTTGAATACTTCCCCGTGATTGCAACACCGTTCTGGACTTACACACCTGAAGCTATCAGTGATACTTAGTTGTTCATCCATATCGATCGGATAGTAATCTGGACTGTGTTCATTTACTCTGCCAACTTATCTGCTTATCTACTGCTGCTTTTGCCGCACTCTTTGTATTGTTCCGGACTGCCTTTAGCCTTCAGCTTTGCTGTGTCTTCATTACCTCTGCAGATATAGGATCACTATTAGCAGTACGGTTCATATGATCTAAATGTCCATATACCAGAGTGAATGGTGGTTGAGCGATAACTGCATTATTTGGTTCTTGTGGAGTTATTTCAATATTTTTTCCTTCTTTCAACAAGGGTAGCATCATCATTACCCTAGCCAATCCACCTGTAATAGGCTGTTTACAACACCTTTACCGCATATCATTGGTAATCCATACCTTTAGGAAGAGCTTTGTGAACTTTATTCCACCCAGTTCACCTACATTCTCAGCGGTGGAATTTTTTACCATCATTATCCAGCATGGAGTGGGTGGTGGGCGGAGCCTTGTGACACGTAGGCAGTGTCATCCATGAGACAGGACCATTTAGGTTATATCCAAGTGTCGACAAGCACATATTTTATCCTATTCATGTATATTCTGTTGTTGTTTTTCATTTTTGATACACTTTCATTTACCTCATTTACCACTTTCATTTACCTTTTATACATTATATTTGTGTTAGAGCCATATTTTGCAACTTCTTCTTTCTCTCCCTTTTTTCTTGCTTATGACCACCAGGGATGCCCACCATGGCCACCAGGGATGGCAAACAGGGCTCAGAGAGCCTGCCAGTGGTGACCCCCTATCAGTGCTGCCCACCAATGCCATCTATCAGTGCTGCCCACCAGTGCCCGTTATTGCCATCTATCAGTGCCGCCCACCAGTGCCCATTATTGCCCACCAGTGCTGCCTATCAGTGCCCCCCATCAGTGCCGCCCATCAGTGCCACCTATCAGTGCCCATCAGTGCCGCCTATCAGTTCCCATCAGTGCCCATCAGTGCAGCTGATCAGTCCCCATCAGTGCTGCCTATCAGTGCCCATCAGCGCTGCCTATCAGTGCCCACCAATGCTGCATATCAGTGCTATCTATCAGTGCCCATCAGTGCTGCATATCAGTGCTAACTATCAGTGCCCATCAGTGCTGCATATCAGTGCCACCCCATCAGTGCCACCCCATCAGTGTCTCCTCATCAGTGCAGGAAAAAACGTATCTATTTACAAAATTTTATAACCTAAACAAAAAAACTTATTTTTTTTTTTTTGTGCACCAAAAAAGAAAAAACCTGGCGGTGATCAAATACCACCAAAAGAAAGCTCTATTTGTGGGGAAAAAATGAGATAAATTTGGTTTAGGTACAGTGTTGCATGACCGCGCAATTGACATTCAAAATGCAACAGCGCTAAAAGCTGAAAATTGGTCTGGGAAGGAAGGGGGTTTAAGTGCCCAGTATTGAGGTAGTTAAGGGTTTTATGTTTTTAAGAAAAATGGTAACGAGATTCCCCTCATGTTTTAAGTGGCCATAAGGATGGTGTCTGGCAGCCCATAGATAAGTCAGTTTTTCCATTCAACCATGGGTTCAATGGGCAACAAATACAGCCTTGATTCCCCCTTCCACACACATGAGCTATTTGCTCCCTTCCGATCTATTGTATTCTGATGACAGGGAGACTTCCCCACCATCATAGTACCCTAATCAGTGTTGTAGGCTATAGCCTGCAGAGCTGATCGAGTGGGGGAAATCTGACAGGGCGGATGTACAGAAGCGGATTAGTAGATAGAGCACAGTGTCCATACATGGATCGAATATCAGCCGGTCCCTGCTGAAGCAGCTGAATTTTAATCCATGTTTGGCTGGCCTAAGTAACTCCCTTAAGCCCAGCGTGGAGGAGCTGCTCCAAACCCATCTGCTGCTCCACACTGGCCTATAAAATGTAGAGCTCTGTATATCTGTCTGGTTAGGATCTTCAGATAATATCACCTGTAGCTTCTCTTACAGGCTAATTCCACCTTTCTGACCATGCCAATGTTACACTGATACCTGTAGTATAACATGAATCATGGGACCATTCTCCAGCCCCCTACCCTCTATCTGCCCCCCTCTGTCCTAAGTCATATCATCCATTCACTCAGATCTGTGTTAGGACTACAAGACTCTGTGAATCTGTGTGAGACTACAAGTTCCATACACCACCATGGCAGAGGTACTTACAGATTACAATGGAGTACAAGTGTGGTGACATTGCTGTACTCGTAGTCCATTGATTATTTCCTGCAGTCCCATAACCAAAGGTTGTTACCTTTTATACAGACCTGGGGCTAAAGGAATAGTCTGTGGGAGCCTCTGCATTGCCCCAGACACCCACAGATCACAGAGATATTTGATCACCACTGCGTTTTTTTTTTTCCTCTATAAAACCGAAAATTTTGAAAAAAAAACATATTTTATTTTTCTGCTATAAAACATCCAATAAATAAATAAATTAAAAAAATCAAAATTCTTTACTAATTCATGCCAATGTATTGAGCTACATATCCTTGGTAAAAAAAATCCCAATAAGTGTATATTGATTGCTTTGCGCAAGTTATAGTGTCTACAAAATGGGATATTTTTATTTATTTACTGGTAATCGCGGCGCTCAGCGACTTATTGCGGCACTGCGATATTGTGGCAGACAATTTGAACATTTTCTGATACTTTTGACACCTTTTGGGGATCAGTGACATTATTACGGTGATCAGTGCTAAAAAGATATGCACTGTCACTGTGCTAATGACACTGGCTGGGAAAGGGTTAATAACCTAATAATATGAACAGCAGCGGCCGGTCAGCCTCTTTAAACTAATGAAAGGCCGACAACGGCCTCAGCTATTCGCATATAGCCGTGTCCAGCTCGGACATCCACAGGCCAACACTCGGCGTGTGGCTACATGTGGAAAGTTGCATGGTAGTTCACAGGGTGTCCCTGTTATTGGAGGAGAGCTGGTCATGGGTGTTTGACAAGTAAAATAATCAGGCTGTCCCCCACATGGTCAAACTGATTTTTTTTTTTTTTTCCAAAATAATTTTATTGAATAAAGAATCAAAGTCATACAGCAAAATGAAAGAGTTGCAACATCAAATGGTGCAATCAGTTTTGTACAGAAATAGAAACATATTTTTTTTTTTCCAAAAAAATTTTATTGAATAAAGCAGATTTTTCATTAGATAACATACATTCTCTGTAGAACAGAATACATAAGTTTGGTGATTTCTTTCAAAAAAAACATTTTTATACATTTCTTGCAAACTTTTTTTTGGTTCACATGCATTGCAATACATCTTTAAGCTGGCCAGCTGTGTCAAAGGAATCCCTCTCTGGCCAGTCCATACACTATACTAATCTATCTATCTAAATATACACACACACACACACACACACACAACAGCACACACACACACACAACACAGCACACATACAGCAATCTAGCCCCCCCCAGTACAGAAACAACCCATCCCCTCACTTATACACACAGATCATACATATAAATTAGGTCTTCCTAGTCCCAGCTCGTTTTCACAAAGTTGACACATGTCCCTGGGACTCAGAGAAGAGCTACAGCCAATCACAATTCATAACACATACAAGCAGTACTCACATGAGGACTGCACATGCAGGAAACAGCCACAGGTGACAGTAAAGAGCCAGATATAAGAAAAACAACAGAGCAGCAGCTGCCGACTCTTTTGGGAATGAACATAGAGAAAGACAGGGCAACCAGGCTCCTCCCGGCCCTGCTCGGCAGTTGGGCCCCTGGAGACGCCCCAGGCCCCTCATTTGTGTATTGGTCACCTCCCCCATCCCCCCCTCTCCCGATGACAGCTCTGCCTGACAGTTCCCACCTCTAAAGAGTGGCCTCCTGATGCTCCAACCAGACTTTTTTTAAACAAGTCCATATGAGATATCCACTTGCTAAATAAGTTGAAAGAGATAATCTTCCATACTCGAAAGACGTACCAGATTCCCCTCTTCTGAAGTCTGGTAACCAGCAAGATGCCCTGCCTTCAGAATCAGTTATGAGGCTAGATGCTCAACTGCTGGGGTCTGGCAACTGGTTGGGTGTCCTGTCATCTGGATTTCCTAAGAGATACAAAATTGCAAAATTTCAGTGCCTCAACACAGTAGATAACCCAAAGCTCGGATACCATGGGTTATCTGAAGACTTAGCACTGGAGTCATTTGACAGTATCGGTGCCCTGACATCAGGGTGTCTTGTTATAACCAAGTAGCTTGCCTGGTCCCCAAAAAATTGTTCGGCATTTCAACTGCCACCTAGGTCTTTCCAAGGCTCGGGTTACCCAGCAAAGGTCCCCAAGTCCACTTGAAGTTTCAGCAATAGCATCTGGAATGTGACAAGGTACATATGGTACTCGACCACCCCCAAAAGATTGCTACTTTCTAGGCTGTTATGGCAAATGCACAGCAATTTCATCTGGGTCGTGACAAAGCCCATTTGGTACTCGACCACTACCCAGAATAGCGCTATTATTGGGGTTGTTATGGCAAATACAGCTACTGGTTACAGTTGAAATGTCTGGACCACCAGGCTTTGAAACAACAGGAGAAATACGCTCCAAAAGGGACTTGAATAATGCAAATATTGGAAGAATCTTAGGCTAGACAGGCAACCCATGTAAGGTATGTGACCGTAATGGAAACTTGGAAGTGTCAGACCCATCAGCAGGCGGGGGCTTAACCTTCGTACCGGAATCCAGCTGGGTAGCAGGCAGGGAATCAGCATTGTCTAAATGGGCAGCAGGCATGGAATAAGCAAAATCTGGCTGGGGCAGTCTTCCATAAATGTTCGATTTAGCCAGATATGTTGGTTTATATATTTGGATTGCCGAGCTTGGTGGTTTCTTCTTAGAACAACGTCCAATATGCTTTGCTGATTTCTATCAAAAGTCTCTGTAGAACAGGGTAAGACGCTTGACTGTTTCCATTAAAAGTCTCTGTAGAACAGGGTAAGACGCTTGGCTGTTTCCATTAAAAGTCTGAAGAACAGGGTAATACTCTTGGCTGTTTCCATTAAAAGTCTCTCTAGAACAGGGTAACACTCGTGGCTGTTTCCATTAAAAGTCTCTGTAGAACAGGGTAACACTCTTGGCTGTTTCCATTAAAAGTCTCTGTAGAACAGGATAACACTCTTGGCTGTTTCCATGAAAAGTCTCTGTAGAACAGGGTCCAAATCTTGAATGCTCCTATGGAACTAAGGAATGAAGGCATCTGCTGGAATGTCCTTTTGTGCCTGCAAAATATAAAAAAGAAAGTGTGTAAGTTATGGTTGCCGTGCATGCTGGCATGTGTTTGTAACCACTTTAGCCCCAAGCCCATTTTTGACACATTTTGTTCACAAGTTAAAATCAGTATTTTTTTGCTAGAAAACTACTTAGAACCCCCAAACATTATATATATATATTTTTTTTTTTAATTTTTTTAGCAAAGACTCTGGAGAATAAAATGGCGGTCATTGCAATATTTTTTGTCACGCTGTATTTGCACGGCGGTCTTTCAAATGTCATTTTTTTGGGAAAAATTCCAAAAAATTAAATTTCACTGCATTTGAAAAAACTTAACAGTAAAGTTAGCCCATTTCTTTTTATATATTGTGAAAGATGATGTCACGCCGAGTAAATAGATACCCAACATGTTATGGTTTAAAAATTGCGCACACCCGCGGAATGGCGACAAACTACAGTCAATAAAAATCTCCATAGGCGACGCTTTGAAAATTTTTAACAGTTACCAGTTTAGAGTTAGAGTGTAGCTCTTCTTTCTAAATTATTGCTCTCGCTCTGGTGATCGTGGCGATACCTCACATGTGTGGTTTAAACAGCAATTATATGCTCACGGCGACGGGGGCGGCTAAAAATATATATATTTTTTTCCTATTTATTTTTTTTTTTTTATTTTAGCACAGGTTTTTTAAAAAAAAATAAAAATCTGATCACTTTTATTGCTGTCACAAGCAATGTAAACATCCCTTGTGACAGCAATAGGCAGTGACAGGTACTCTTTATGGAGAGATCGGGGTCTAAAAGACCCCAGACCCCTCCAATACACTTCCATGTATTCAAAACGCCAAAAACTGCATTTTTGAATACATTCACTTTTTAAATCCGGCGCCTTTAGCAGCCGAGTAACCCGGATGTGACGTCATGAACGCCGCCTTTCGGGTTACGTCATCGGAGACCCGATCGAAGCCACATTCGGCTTTGACTGGGACTCCATCCAGCCGGCAGTTGCATGGGTCTCCCGGTGGGACGGGAGACCCGAGCAGAGCCGCGGGAGGGGGGGGTGTCCCCTCCCGCTCACTGGGGTAATAATCGAGCGGCTCCTGTCCTGGCCACATCGGTTGTTACCGCCGGAAGCCGACCACCGGCTCTAAAAAAACGTACCGGGGTGATGCCTCTAGCTAGAACCACCTAAAGTCAGCTGACGTAGGTCTACGTGGCTGCTCGTTAAGTGGTTAAGTTGCACTATAATGCATTTTTTGCAGGTGTTCCAGTGCTTTTAATTACCCTTTCTCATTTTTTTGTAATGTATTCTTTTACTATGTCCTTTTTTTTTCCAGTGCAAACCAATGAAGGGTATTAGGGTAATCTGAAACAATAGAAAACAAGACTATTTTCCTTGTGCTTGCATTTAAACTGTGTTGGGCAACACTGCTTGTGTGAACAAACTCTTAGCCTAGATTCACACTTATGCGGTGCAATGTTTAGTGTGATATCAAGGATAATTTCCAATGTGACTTCATTAAAATTCAAGAGCGATTACAATGCGATTTGGATACAGTTACGATTCTCTCTTTATCTCTCTCTATGAAAATTAGCTCATAAAGACATTATAGCCTGCTAGAAAGGGAACTGGAATTGCTTAGTCAGTGAACACCTATGCGTTTTCCATGCAGTTTCCAGTAGACTCTATAGAGTTAAAAAACACACCACACACACACACAGGACGCTTTTTAAAATAGCATTGCATTTGGACTGCATATATATGAATGGCCACCATAGAAAGTTGTGTAATTTCACTTGTCATGCGATTCTATGCGTTCTGGAACTCATATGAATTGCAACAGTCCGGGGCTTACTGGGTGATAAAGTATTGCGGAAAATCAAATCTAGTTCTAGTCGAATGTTCTTACCTTCATATACGCGAAGTCACGTCTTGCCTGAATGTAATTCCACTGGGCATTCTCCAAGAATCTGAAAGATAAAGAAGTAAACCATATAAACATAATGAACAGACAACTAAATCTGGCAATAGAATTTATAGGATGTTCAGACCAGGCAGCTCCATCCATTTAAAGCTGATGTGATTCTGAACCCCAAAGAAAAGAAACAGAATAGAAAGAGAAGTAATAATGAAAACTTACTTTCTGGCCCAATCCTCTGTAAGTCCAGATCCCATTGAGAACTTTTTAATAAAGGCTTCAGCTGCATTTGGGCCGTCCAAGTCATAAAAGCCATTGGTGCTGTAGAAGAAGTCCTCCGGAATCTGGTTTTCCATCTGCAAAACATCAAAATGAAATACGATTAAAAAACTGAGAAAGAAGCTATTGTGGAGAGAAGTAAATTTAGGGTCCTATTTATAGCAGAGGGCAGATGTCGCTGTCTGCTCCCCATTATACTCCATAGGGCTATGCACACCGTGCTCCACATTTTATAGATAACTTTCAATGTGGGGTCACAGTTTGTGCTCTGTGATAGTTCATTGAGCTGCTCTATGATTGGAGGAGAGCTGGTCATTTGTGTTCGTCCGGTCAAATAACCAGGCTGTCCCCCAGTTTTTATTTCTCACAACCCCATGGCTGTACTTTATAAATGCCCCCCTTAGTTATATACTGATAGTCTTACCTTCATCTTTGTAAAGATGGCCTCTGCGTCCTCCCAACTCCACTTCATATCAGAAAGGCACCTGAAAAAAAAAGTGTCAGTGAGATTAGTAACAGACAATACAATGACAGGACATATATATATATATTTAAGGTTAATACACAAAACTCGGCATTTATTTTCTAAGCAGCATGTATATGTAGTGGGAAGAATGGTAAGCACAGAATTTCCCTCTGACTTCCTGGGTCACCTCCATTTTGTCAGAGATCCAGCGAATGGATTATCTCATTGGTAAGGGGCGATGATATTATAAACAGCCTAGACTTCATACAGAAGAGCAGTAAAGGACTACACTCTGCTCTGAGCAGGTGAAAATTCCACTATGGACAAGTACAATAAAGGTTTTGTACCACCAAGAAAAAGTAGGCCGATAGAAAAGGAAAATCTGGTGTCAAAGTGCTTGTGTAGATGGGTTTTGGGCTTGTGGCTGTGACATCAGTTTGATATTAGTTGAAGAGATTTCGGAGATGATTCAGAATGAATTCACAGGTGTATATGACCTGCATTTGGACTCCTTCTGAGCTGCATTTCACCTGCTTCATACTGTTTTTGCATTCCTATTGACTTGTTTGTGAATGCAGAATTCACCTGAAGTGAACAAAAGTCCCTCAACATAAAATGCAAACTTGGAGATCACTAGAGTAATTCTGCGGAATAATAATAATAATAATAGAATTGAAAAGCTTCCTCTATCCATCCTGCTGCTCCTTGTGTATTTTGACTGCCGCTGGTGACGGCCTTCAGAATACCCAAACAGCAGCTGCATGCAGTCGTTTTTGGTCCAAACATTTTCAATCAAAGAATTCAGGCAGGAGGGGGGAGGGGGGCCACACATGGAGCTCATTTCTGCTGGCTCCTGATGAAAATTTTCTAGTGTATGGCCGGCTTTAATAGAATAAAAAACAATAAAATAGAAATAGAAACCCAGACTTACTTTTCCGCCCACTGAGGGCGCATGTTGCTCAGGCTGGCAAATTCAAAGACCATCAAGTTTTTCTTTGTTGGGAAGATGTTCTGTCCCTCATGCCTGTAAAAGCATTGTGGGGGAATTTGGCCTCCTGAATTCAGGGAGTTGAAATCATTCAAAGATTGGACCCAGTCCCAGTTGTTCTCCCGAAGACACCTGTAAAGAAAAATGGAGGTTAGGACGGGTTGTAGAAGACATAATAGAGAATATTTGATTTTGATGAAAGTAAAAAATAAATGACATATGGACACATTTAAATAAGTAATACAGGTAAACCATTTGCTGGGTTTCCACATGTTCATATTGTTGAAGCTAAATGGGACTGACAGTCTCATATAAGAACTTGTCAGACCTAGATGCAGTGGTGTATTTAGGTTTTGTGCTGCCCTAGGCTAAACTTGTGCACCCCCGAATGTAAATATAACCCACCCCATCCTGTAAAGGCCACACCCCTTCCTGTTTATGACCCGCCTTGTCATCTGTAAACCACAGACCGCATCCACAGTCTATCAGTGTCCATCAGCGTAGCCTCATCAGTTCCCATAAGTTCAGCCTCATCAATGCAGCCTTATCAGTGCCGCCTCATTACTGCCCATCAGTGCAGCATATCAGTGGGTCCTCATCAGTGGCCATCAGTACAGCCCCATCAGTGGCCACCAGTGCAGCCTATCTGTTCATCATATTAGTGCCCATCAGTGCTGCCTTATCAGTGCAGCCCCATCAGTGCAGCTTATCAGTGCCGCCTCATCAGTGGCCATCAGTACAGCCCCCATCAGTGGCCACCAGTGCAGCGTATCAGTGCTGCCTTATGAGTGCAGCCATTGCCACCTCATCAGTGGCCATCAATGCAGCATATCAGTGCAGCATATCAGTGCCCATCAGTGCTGCCTATTAGCGCCCATCAGTGCAGCATATCAGTCCTGCCTTATCAGTACAGCTCCATCAGTGCAGCCTTATGTCACAAGATTAGTAAGATTACTCCTTTCTTTTAAGATATTTATACTTGTGTTTGCTGCCACCGATTGTAATCATTCACATATTTGTATAATGAATATGAAGTCCATAGTCATTATAGAAGTGAAATAATCAGTGGCAGCAAACATAAATCCAAATATCGTATAAGACAGGAGTAATCTTACTAACCCAGTGACATATTGCGATGGCACATATGAGGTGAGCAGGTCCAAAATGTTATTGCCATCATAAACAATTAAAAGTCTTATTTGTATATGATGCAATTCAGTATGCTCGCTCAAGGACAAGGATGTTTAATGAAATTAAATGATATCATTGACATGATGCCTGCCATACCTGGGGGCGTAGGAGGGTAGGCAGAGTATTAGTCTACAGTACCACACTTATTAGTATTAAGTGTGGTCGGTAGCCTGCTGTCTGTCCACATGTCTTCACCTGCCGGTATTTTCCTTCCCGGCAGGTAGCAGTGTGATCGCATTATGGGGGTGCAAGACTAATTTGCCTCCTGCAGCCTGCCCTCTGGCCCCCCAATTCGCCCCAAAAATCTGGCACTATACTTAAAGTGTAGCGCAAGCCGGCGGGGACCCTTTTCGTGCGGGAGCCGGGGAGAGGCTGTTTTTTTTTCTCAAAAGGGGAACAGCTTTATTGCTGCCCCCCTGCAAAGTGCCACCCTAGGCCTAGGCCAGGATACAGCACTGCCTAGATGTTAAAGAATGGAAAACAAAAATGTATGTGAAAACCATTCCCCAGAAACTGAGAGTTCCAATGGATTTAACAGAAACTTACTTGTCTGCGTATTCCTCAAACATTCCGGTGGCTTCAATGAACTTGTCCCGGATTTCGTCATGGTTAGACTCCACTTTTCCCCCGTTGAAAAAGAAATTGCTGGGGATTTCATCTTTAGCCTTCATCTTCTGGAAGATGATCATGGCTTGATTGTAGTCACCGTTGTTTTGGCTGAGACACCTAGAGAAAAAAATATTGGTAAGAAAAGGTGCAGAGAATATAACAATAGGACACGTAAAGAAGAAAGTCATTTATATTGTTTCAAAAACCCAACACATTCCAAATATATGTACTGGAATGTGAAATTCCTCCCATCTGATGGGTTCCCTTTCATTGCCAGAAGCCCTGTTAAATCCACAAAGAATTGACATTGACATTTTATAAAAGGTTCCATCTAAACCATAAGAGACCAAAAGAGAAATGTAGTTCTGGGTGGATTCAGCTGTAAAGAGAAGTCCATGCTACAACAGAGATTATAGTAATGGACTTTCCCTAAAGTGATCAGACCAATTTCTTCAACCAGGCTCCATCTTCTCAATTCTGCTCTAGTAAGGCTAAATGACACGGGGCAGAATATGTTGTAGAACTGAGGCCAAACTCCAAAATGGTGGCCATATTGATGTGCATGACGGGGGAATCCAGAGAACCAATCAGGACCCTGCAGGTCAGGAGTAGACTATAAGACGACTCTGAACTTAGGAGACATTGTTTTTTTTTAACCACTTGCCGACCACCGCAAGTACATATACTGCGGCGGTCAGCCCCTCACAGGCAAAGTGACGTATAGGTACGTCACTAGCCTGTGAGGCTCTGGGGAGCGAGCGCGCGCCGCCGGAGGCACGCTCCCGCGCGGTCACGGACCCCCCCGCGCTTGTGACCGGCGGACCCGATGTCCGCCGGTCACTCGGCGATCGTCGGTGGAGAGGGAGAAAGGCAGGCGGCTAGTGTAAACAAGCCGCCTGTCATTCTCCCCTGTGTAGAAACAGTGATCATACGGTTCTGCTATGTAGGACCGTTGATCACTGTTCCTACAGCTCAAGCCACAGCCAATCACAGTTAGAATCACGCCCCTAGGGACACACACCACCCCTCTCTCTCTCTCAAAAAAAGTTAACCCCTTCACTACCAGTGTCATTTTACAGTAACAGTGCATATGTATAGCACTGATTACTGTAGAAATGTCACTGGTAACCCCAAAAGTGTCAAAAATGTCAGTCAAGGGTCCGATCTGTCCGCCCCAATGTCGCAGTACCGCAAAAAAAATCGCAGATCGCCGCCATTACGTGTTAAAAAAAACAAAAATGACAAAAATCTTTCCCTTTGTTAGTAAACGCAATAACTTTTGCGCAAACCAATCAAAATACGCTTTTTGCGATTTTTTTTACCAAACATATGTAACATAAAACAAATTGGCCGAAAATGTTAAAAAATTTTGATTTTTACATTTTTTTTTGGGGAATTTCATATAAAAAAATGTGAAAAATATTGTTATTTTTGCAAAATTGTCGCACTTTTTTTGTTTATAGTGCGTGATCAAAAAATCGCACAGGTGATCAAATACCACCAAAAGAAAGCTCTGTTTGTGGGAAAAAAGGACGTCAAATTCGTTTAGGTACAGCGTCGCACGACCGCGCAATTGTCCATTAAAGTCGCACAGTGCCGAATTGCAAAAAGTGGCCTGGACTTAAGACAGCAAAATCCTCCGGTGGTAAAGTGGTTAATGAAAACATTGTCTTCATATGATGTTTCCTGCATAATTCAGACTGGCTTCAGAGACATCAATATTTTAAATATATATGTTCTAATTAAGATCCAATCATCCTTATTTTCTATAAGTGCCTTAAGACTTTGCATTGTGGGATAAAGCTGACAGGAAACCTTCATTCAGTGATAAGGAACTGCGTAGATTTTTCATTGTCTTTATGAAGGTTGTAAATCTTTTATATAATGCTTTTTAACATGTCGCTTCTGGCAATGGCTTGCCTTTATATTTACATTTTTATTGACATTTCACAAAGCTTTAACATCTGAACTCTTTTTTCAGCCATATGACTGTAATGTTCAAACCTCTTTGGCCTTATCTGAAATGAACTTCCATTTTGAAAAGACGTATACTAATCCTGGTGATAAAGCTTTATGAAGGAAGCCTCATATTATTTACTGACCCAGTCACAAGGTTATCTGGGTTTGAGGACTTTTTAGTTTTTATGACTATTCTTTCCATTGTAAATATCAAAGAACCCCAAAAAATGTTAAGAAAAAAACTTACAGTTTGGCCCATCTTGGGTACATTCCCGTAGCTTCGGAAAAGCTGGAAACCGACTCTTTCCTCAGCTGCTGTTGTTGTGGCTGGCCGGTCGGTGTCTTCGGTGCAGTGGCCGGCTTAGTGGCCTTGGCCGGCTTAGTGGCCTTGGCAGGCGTAGCGGCCTTGGCAGGCTCATTTCTGATGCTGAAAACAAAGAAGATATTTGTTAGCATGGACTATTTAAAGCTTTAAGTCGTGTATTATTGTCTTTCAATAATATTTATTCAGTTTCAAGAGATACAAATCAAAATATGAATCACATTCAATAGGAGGATCACATCCCTAATCCTAAAATCCTCCCCCAACATGAGACCCTGGTCAGGAGATTGGTCCAATGTTTGAAAGGGGGAAAAAAAGTTAATATGTTTTTTTAGTAAGAATGACGATTCCCACCCCTGAGAACCAGCTGGAGACAAAGTAAGGACCTGTGTTGTAGGGCTCTGGGCTTGTTTCAGTGGTATCAGATGGATATCAGTTTGAGATACTTCTCTGATCATTCAGAAATTATTAACAGGTGCATTGGATCTGCAGGTGACCTGCTTTAAGATGGTCCTGCATTCCCACAGACATGTATGAAAATCATAGGAGTGCGCATGGGGTGTGCCAGATGTGCCTGGGCACACCCCCTGTGCATTACCATTATTGCTCTGTGGCAGCGGGAAGATGGGAAAGATCTCCCACTGAGCAACTGCTTATATGAGAAGTGTGGAAGGCAGTACTTCTCTTTTATTCTGAATCTGCAGGCAGGCACATAATATGCTGGCAGGGAGATCGGAAAGATCTCCTTTCTGACTGGCAATGTACCACAAGGGAGAGTGGTACAGGGTTTAAAACCAATCAGGACAGCTGGCGGGAGCTAATGGGACCATACGCCAAGCTCCCTGATTGGTTGGAAAGCCAGTTTTATGGAACTTCTGCAAAGAGTGGTAAGAAAATGATGATGGGGTATGAATCCCCGATCCTTTACCCCCAGTTTTCCCTTCCAAGTTGTTCCAACCTGTATTCAAATTCCTGCAGATACAGCGCCGGTATTATCACTGCAACATCTGACCTTTGTTACCTGCCTAGTCTGTAGATCAGGGGTCTCCAAACTTTCTAAACAAAGGGCCAGTTTATCATCCTTCAGACATTAGTGGGGCCAGACTGTGTCCAGTGGGATTGGAATATTTTCTGGCATCAGTGAGAATAAACATCGCCATGTTTGGTATTAGGGGGAGGAATAGCGCCCCATTGTTGGTGTCAGTGGGAGAAATGGTTTCCCATTGTTGTCAGTTGGCAGAATACATAATTGCCAACATTTGAAAAAAAATTACAGGGAAACTTTGCAGCACAGCTATCAATTACTTACCACACCCACTTCCCTGAAGCTCCGCCCACTCCGCATAATTAATCTCCGCCTACTTATCAGATTATAGGGTCTACTTCATAAAGAGAAAATTACAGGAAATTGAAAAGGGAATTGAAAACTTAAGGCCAAAGTAGCAGAGTTGGAATAATTCTCCCATTCAGCTGCACTTCTGCCTAAAGTTTAAAATTCTCATCACAATTCCCTGCAATTCTAAAATGTGAAATGTGCTCAGGTGTGACCATAGAAAAAATGTAATATGTAAATATAAATAAAGTGCAAGGTGTAAATAAGTATGATTATACTATCTGGTATAATTAGGTTTTATTGTACTTATTTACACCTAACACTTTATTTAGATTTACATATTCCATTTTTTGTATGGTCACACCTGAGCACATTTCACACTTTATTCACCTGTCTTTGAATTCAGCCCTCTGTAGGGGGATAATTTTCATTTACATAAAACCATGTGGCATCCTTTCCTTCCTAACACATTACCCAGTCCATACCAGTATAGATTCTAACACATTACCCAGTCCATACCAGTATAGATCCTAACACATTACCCAGTCCATACCAGTATAGATCCTAACACATTACCCAGTCCATACCAGTATAGATTCTAACACATTACCCAGTACATACCAGTATAGATCCTAACACATTACCCAGTCCATACCAGTATAGATCCTAACACATTACGCAGTCCATACCAGTATAGATCCTAACACATTACCCAGTCCATACCAGTATAGATTCTAACACATTACCCAGTACATACCAGTATAGATCCTAACACATTACCCAGTCCATACCAGTATAGATCCTAACACATTACCCAGTCCATACCAGTATAGATCCTAACACATTACCCAGTCCATACCATCCTAACACATTACCCAGTCCATACCAGTATAGATCCTAACACATTACCCAGTCCATACCAGTATAGATCCTAACACATTACCCAGTCCATACCAGTATAGATTCTAACACATTACCCAGTCCATACCAGTATAGATCCTAACACATTACCCAGTCCATACCATCCTAACACATTACCGAGTCCATACCAGTATAGATCCTAACACATTACCCAGTCCATCCCAGTATAGATTCTAACACATTACCCAGTCCATACCATCCTAACACATTACCGAGTCCATACCAGTATAGATTCTAACACATTACCCAGTCCACACCATTCTAACACATTACCGAGTCCATACCAGTATAGATTCTAACACATTACCCAGTCCATACCATCCTAACACATTACCGAGTCCATACCAGTATAGATCCTAACACATTACCCAGTCCATTAGGGCTGCAACTAACGATTATTTTAATAATCGATTAGTTGCCGATTATTTTTTCGATTAATCGGATTAAAATCATAAAAAAACTCAATATGCCTTTTTTTTCATTTATTTAAAATAATAATGAACAAACAGAGTGTTAGTGCCGGTTCACACTTGTGCGGTTTGCGAAATCGCATGTAATTCGGAGCGCACTGCTCCTAAATTACATGCGATCTCATGTGCGGATGCAAGTTCATCCATACACTTTGTATGGCTGAATTCGCAGCGCAACCACAGCAAACTCGCACATGAGGCTTTTTTGGAGCCGCCTCAGAATCGGATCGCACAGTGGTAAGTGGTTCACACTTGTGCGATCTGATTCTGTGCGAACTTGCAGATCGCACTGCAATATGCAATCGCAACTGGGGGTGTCGTTAACTTTTAATTTGCACCCCCTGCGTATCGCATATGGCAGTGTGAACTGCCAGATGTGCGGATGCGATGCGGGAACATGCTGCATATTCGCATCGTTCCCGCATCGCACAAATGTGAACCGGCACTAAGGCCATCGCATCCGCACATCTGGCAGTTCACACTGCCATATGCGATACGCAGGGGGTGCAAATTAAAAGTTAACGACACCCCCAGTTGCGATTACATATTGCAGTGCGATCTGCAAGTTCGCACAGAATCAGATCGCACAAGTGTGAACCACTTACCACTGTGCGATCCGATTCTGAGGCGGCTCAAAAAAAGCCTCATGTATGGCTGAACTCGCATCCGCACATGAGATCGCATGTAATTTAGGAGCAGTGCGCTCCGAATTACATGCAATCTTGCAAACCGCACAAGTGTGAACCGGCACTTATACCAAAACTTTTTTTTTTTTTTTAATTAAGCTGCTATATACTGTAAATAATATAATACAGTAAACCCCCCTCCATTGCGGGGGTTACGTTCCGGACCCAGCCGCGAAAAGTGAAATTCCGCGAAATAGAAAAACCCTATTAAAATGCATTGTAGGCATGTTTTTTTACTGTCACTGTACGTGTAAAAGCATTTTAAGGTCTTTAAACACACTTTTAAAACAATAGAAACTCATTTAAACACATAAAAGATACTAAGAGACAGAGCAAGAGCTATGGAAAACACAAAAATATTTCATTTTTAATGATTTATATAGTAAAATAACATTACAAAAAAAAACGCGAATTACCGGGACCGCAAAAACTGAACCGCGATGGAGCGGGGGATTACTGTAAATGCTTATCTAGATAAAAGAGTTAATATTCCTTATAAGGTGCAATATTACAATAGAAAAATACGTAAATAAAAACGTCCATGTCAGCCATAGATATGAAATAGGGAGCAAAGAAAGACAACCTATATGTGTTATATGGATGTTTATAATCACTTATTTTTCTATTATAATATTGCACTTTATAAGGAATATTAACTCTTTTATCTGGATAATCTTTGTTTCTGTTTTTTGGCGGGCTGCATTGCATGGAATGGACACTGTAACTAGTACTAAGCTCGGCACTCACGTTTTGCTGCTTCTCCCTCAGCTCGATATGACTCACTCCCTCACTGACTCAGCAAGAAGGCAGAGAGGAAAGGAGGAGGGAGGAGGGAGGTCACGGAAGTGCCGAGCTGTGAGAGAGACAGAGGGCACACTGCTGCTTCACAGAGCAGACGGAGCTCGCTGACTGTCGGGGAATGTCAAGAATGCAGCACAACTAATCGACGGAGCAACTAATCGATAATGACAATCGTTGACAACGATTGTCATTATCGATTATTATCGATTTAGTCGATTAGTTGTTTCAGCCCTACAGTCCATACCAGTATAGATCCTAACACATTACCCAGTCCATATCATCCTCACACATTACCCAGTCCATATCATCCTCACACATTACCCAGTCCATACCAGTATAGATCCTAACACCTTACACAGTCCATACCAGTATAGATCCTAACACATTACCCAGTACATACCAGTATAGATCCTAACACATTATACAGTCCCTACCAGTATAGATTCTAACACATTACCCAGTCCATACCATCCTAACACATTACAGAGTCCATACCAGTATAGCCCATACCAGTATAGATCCTAACACATTACCCAGTTCACACTAGTATAGATCCTAACACATTACCCAGTTCACACCAGTATAGATCCTAACACATTACCCAGTCCATACCATCCTCACACATTACCCAGTCCATACCAGTATAGATCCTAACACATTACCCAGTCCATATCATCCTCACACATTACCCAGTCCATACCAGTATAGATCCTAACACATTACCCAGTCCATATCATCCTCACACATTACCCAGTCCATATCATCCTCACACATTACCCAGTCCATACCAGTATAGATCCTAACACCTTACCCAGTCCATACCAGTATAGATCCTAACACATTACCCAGTCCATATCATCCTCACACATTACCCAGTCCATACCAGTATAGATCCTAACACATTACCCAGTCCATATCATCCTCACACATTACCCAGTCCATACCAGTATAGATCCTAACACATTACCCAGTCCATATCATCCTTACACATTACCCAGTCCATACCAGTATAGATCCTAACACATTACCCAGTCCATATCATCCTCACACATTACCCAGTCCATATCATCCTCACACATTACCCAGTCCATACCAGTATAGATCCTAACACCTTACCCAGTCCATACCAGTATAGATCCTAACACATTACCCAGTACATACCAGTATAGATCCTAACACATTACCCAGTCCCTACCAGTATAGATTCTAACACATTACCCAGTCCATACCATCCTAACACATTACAGAGTCCATACCAGTATAGTCCATACCAGTATAGATCCTAACACATTACCCAGTTCACAGTAGTATAGATCCTAACACATTACCCAGTTCACACCAGTATAGATCCTAACACATTACCCAGTCCATACCATCCTAACACATTACAGAGTCCATACCAGTATAGTCCATACCAGTATAGATCCTAACACATTACCCAGTCCATATTATCCTAACACATACCAAGTCCATACCAGTATAGATATCCAGCATGAGATTTTTCCCATTGAGGATTGAGGTCGGTTTTAATTTTTTTGAGCAATATATATATATATATATATATATATATATATATATATATGCACACACACACACACACATACACGGATATGTACACACATTTATCTCTAGAGCTAGAAAACTATATATATGTATCAATTAACAGGTGTATAAATTATATCTATAAAAAAAACATTATTGATAGTAGTAATTAATGGAGTGTGAGGTCTCCAGCTTGTCGGAAGGTGCTCTACCTCCCCCTGCTGGCGGATTTTGGAAAGTGCACCATGCTGACACCCTGCCTTCGGTGACACGTTAAATTTGCGAAAGGCGGGAAGAGTGAGCGGGCACAGAGAGAGAGACAACCTGCTGCCAGAACTACAACTCCTAGCTGGGGTGAGAGCGACACTGTGTGGCACAAAATAAAAAAAAAAAAAAAAACATTTTTTAAATGATTTACATAGTCCCTGATTAACAGGGACAATGTAAAATACCTGGGACAGGCTCCTATTTGCCGGGATTGTCCCGGGAAAAACGGAACAGTTGGCAGGTATGAGAATAGTGTTCTATCAGTGGGAGAAGTGCCCCGAGGGCCGGATAAAGGCAAGCAAAGGGCCGCATCTGGCCCCCAGGCCGCAGTTTAGTGACCACTTCTTTAGATTGTCACAAATGGGGTTTATTCACTAAACAGGTGATTATGGACAATTGTCAAGGTCTTTGTAAATATAGATCAACTGTGAAAAAAAAGCCCCAGTTCATCTATTTTTCCTGCTGAGCCGTCTGGGCCAAAATGAAATCTCTGATTTGTGTTCATAACTTACTATTTAGTAACTAAATTCATACTATAATCATAAGCGGCAAATTGGGTTGCACAAAAAATAAGACCAATGACAGAGAAAATACTCTGCGATCATTAATATATATATATATACATACACACGCATGTGTGTTTGGGCTATGGAATGCACACGCTAAAGCAATAGGCTGCGCACACCTATGATGAGAATGTAAAATGTGCCTGAAGTGAATAAAAGCCCCAGGTGACGCAGGTCCTAAAATCTAGAGAAACTATACATCTCTCATTATTAGTCTGCACAGTTATTAAAGCCAACTCATTGATCAGATTGTGTCCGTTAGCTAGGCAGTTGATCTATTTGACAGTTGGTCTATTTTTAGCTACAGACTCGTCGGGTCGGTTATATAACAGACTATGAAATGGACAATAGTATGATCTGTATTTCACATTACTGAGAGATACAAAATCTAATGATTAGCTGATCACTTATAAATAAATTCTGTTTTATATGCTGTCAGTTTGTATTGATCCCCCTACTGGTTATTGATCGGAAATATCAGATACTTACTTCCTAGAAGGCTGAGCCTGGCATTGTTTTTCTTGATGTTTTTTGTTATTGCGGCGTTGATGTTGGCCGCTTTCTCCTACACGCTGGTAGGTGGTGTGATCTAATCTCACCATTTTGCCTGGAAGGAGATGTAAAGATTCCTGGCAATATTGCTCCTGATGTTTTTTGGTATTGCGGCGTTGATGTTGGCCGCTTTCTCCTACACGCTGGTAGGCGGTGCGATCTAATCTCACCATTTTGCCTGGAAAAAGATGTAAATATTCCTGGCAAGCTAAATTCGATATCCTGTAATTGTAGAGAAAATTACCAGATCACAGAAATCTAGTAAATCTCTAAATCACACTATGGACAACACGAATAATCACAGAGAAGAAACAAAGATGTTTACTCCTCAAATCCAACTCCTAACTCCCACACTGGGCCCTGGCTCTGCCTTCTTATATAGTCTAATAGGCTCCGCCCCTTTTAACTGCCAACTAAGCTCCACCCCTTTAACTGCCGGTTAAGCTCCGCCCCTTTAACTGCCAACTAAGCTCTGCCTTTTGTTTTCTAAGCTCCGCCCATTGCATGGCTTTCTAAGCCACACCCCTTTTATGGCTTTTGCTGCAAGCTGCCACTATGACACGTATACAGTTAGTTAACCCCTTAGTGACTGAGGGCAAGCAACTGTTAGGCTTGTTTACCATCTATGCAGTTTGCTTTTGATCGGTTTCTGCAGTGATTTTTGCGGTGTGTTTTGCATTTTTGCACTTGTGATTTTACCATGATTTGTGTTTTACATTTTTTACATTTTTTTTGGCCAATTTGTTGTTGGGCAGATTAAAAAAAAATGCAAATCGCAATAAATTTGCATGTTGAAAAACTCTCTACGTGCTTTTCTGCAGCTTCACCATTGAAGTCTATTGAACCAAAAAAGTTTTACATTTAACCACTTTACCACCGGAGGATTTTGCTGTCTTACGTCCAGGCCACTTTTTGTGATTCAGCGCTGTGCGAATTTAACTTACAATTTCGCGGTCATGCAACGCCGTACCCAAACGAAATTTAAGTCCTTTTTTCCCCACAAACAGAGCTTTCTTTTGGTGGTATTTGATCACCTGTGTGATTTTTACTTTTTGCGCTATAAACAAAAAAATGCGACAATTTTGAAAATATTTCACATTTTTTTATATGAAATTCCCCCCAAAAAAATGTAAAAATCAAAATTTTTTATCATTTTAGGCCAATTTGTTTTCTGTTACATATTTTTGGTAAAAAAAATCGCAATAAGCGTATTTTGATTGGTTTGCCCAAAAGTTGTTGCATTTACTAAGGGAAAGATTTCCGTAGTTTTTTTTTTAACGAGTAATGGCGGCGATCTGCAATTTTTTTTTTGCGGGACTGTGACATTGTGCCGGACAGATCGGACCCTTGACTGACATTTTTGACACTTTTGGGGTTACCAGTGACATTACTACAGTAATCAGCGCTATAAATATGCACTGCTTCTGTAAAAATGACACTGGCAGGGAAGGGGTTAATTTTATTGGAGAGGGAGGGGTTAATGTATGCCTGGTGCTTACTGACATGTGTGGGGGGAGGGGACTATGTGACACAGGGACAGATCGCAGGTTCAGCTATGCTGAATCCTGCAATCTGACCCTGCCTGTCACTTAGGAGATCTGCCCGCTTTGTTTACACAACTCTGACCACCTTTACTGTCCCTGCTGAAGAAAAGCATCCCCACAATATGATGCTACCACCACCATGTTTCACGGTGTGGATGGTGTGTCCAGGGAGATTTGTAGTGTTAGTTTTCTGCCACACATAGCATTTAGCTTTTAGGTTAAAATGTTTCATTTTGGTCTCATCTGACCTGAACACCTTCTTCCACATATTTGCTGTGTCCCCCACATGGCTTCTCGCAAACTGAAAACGGAATGGCTTTCTTTCAACACTGGCTTTCTTCTTGCCGCTCTTCCATAAAGGACAGATTTGTGGAGAGCGCGACTAAAAGTTCTCCTGTGGAAGGATTCTCTTACCTGAACTGTGGATCTCTAAATCTCCTCCAGAGTTACCATGGGGGGCCTCTTGGCTGCTTCTCTGATGAATGCTCTCCTTGCCCATCCTGTCAGTTTAGGTGGACGGCCATGTCTTGGTAGGTTTGCAGTTGTGCCATACTCTTTCCATTTTCGGATGATGGATTGAACAGAGCTTCATGAGATGTTCAAAGCTTTGGATAATTTTCTATATCCTAACCCTGTTTAACCGCTTCTGGACTGCCCGCCACAGATATACTGCTACAGGCTGGCCCTCCTGCGCGAACCGACGTAGGGCTATGTCAGTCACGCGCCTGCAGCCAGGGGGCGAGCGCTCCCCGCTGAGAGAGAAGAACGGTCAGCTGTTGTAAACACTTCTTCTCTCTGGAATGATCACAGAGTGCCTGTGATCCTTCAATATAGAATCACAGGTCTCTATGGTCATTCCATAATCCCCACCCCCCATACAGCTAGAATCACTCCCCTAGGCTCACATTTAACCTTTTGATCACCCACAGTGCTAACCCCTTGCCTGCCAGTGTTATTTCAGTAACAGTGCAAATTGTTAGCACTGATTACTGTAGTAATGTCACTGGTCCCCCCAAAAGAGTCAAAAATGTCAGTTAGGGGTCAGATCTGTCTGCCGCAATGTCGCAGTCCTGCTAAAAATCACAGATCGCCACCATTACTAGTAAAAAAAAACAATAAAAATGACATAAATCTTTCCCGTAGTTAGTAGATGCGATAATTTTGCGCAATCCAATCAAAATACGCCTTAGACCAGAAAACAAATTGGCCTAGGATTTATAGATTCTAACACATTACCCATTCCATACCAGTATAGATTCTAACACATTACCCAGTCCATACCAGTATAGATTCTAACACATTAGGGAAAAATTTGTATGGAAGGGGAAGTGGGGGCCTGTTTAAACAGAAATTATATTGGCACCTTCCCCCATGTATAATGTCGAAACAATAATAGGGCACAGATTAACCAGAGGAGTCGGTCAAGCTATGTCCTAGAAAGGGGGGGGGGGTTTAAATGTGCCTCTACAAATCATCAGATATGCATATGTTTATAGGAATAGTCAGCAACACACATATATTAAAAAAAATATATATATCTTTATTTAAACATGTAATAAAAACATTAAGTACGTAGTTTGAGCATATGTAAGTTCAACACGTCAATGTCTTATACACAATTTACAAATCTATAAGGATATTGCTGGAGCATATAAAGATATATATATTTTTTTTAATATATGTGTGTTGCTGACTATTCCTATAAACATATGCATATCTGATGATTTGTAGAGGCACATTTAAACCCCCCCCCCCCTTTCTAGGACATAGCTTGACCGACTCCTCTGGTTAATCTGTGCCCTATTATTGTTTCGACATTCTAACACATTACCCAGTCTATACCAGTATAGATTCTAACACATTACCCAGTCCATACCTGTATAGATCCTAACACATTACCCAGTCCATACCATCCTAACACATTACCCAGTCCATACCAGTATAGATCCTAACACATTACCCAGTCCATACCAGAATAGATCCTAACACATTACCCAGTCCATACCAGTATAGATCCTAACACATTACCCAGTCCATACCAGTATAGATTCTAACACATTACCCAGTCCATACCAGTATAGATCCTAACACATTACCCAGTCCATACCAGTATAGATTCTAACACATTACCCAGTCCATTCCAGTATAGATCCTAACACATTACCCAGTCCATACCAGTATAGATCCTAACACATTACCCAGTCCATACCATCCTAACACATTACCCAGTCCATACCAGTATAGATCCTAACACATTACCGAGTCCATACCATTATAGATCCTAACACATTACCCAGTCCATACCATCCTAACACATTACCCAGTCCATACCAGTATAGATCCTAATACATTAACCAGTCCATACCAGTATAGATCCTAACACATTACCCAGTCCATACCATCCTAACACATTACCCAGTCCATACCAGTATAGATCCTAATACATTAACCAGTCCATACCAGTATAGATCCTAACACATTACAACACTTAATGAGCTCAGCCAGGTGATTGCCAGACCATTATTCTTGATCTTTAAGGATAGTTTACAGACGGGTATGGTGCCAGCTGATTGGAAAAAAGCCAACGTGGTACCAATATTTAAGAAGGGGCCGAGATATATCCCGGGTAACTATAGGCCGGTCAGCCTAACATCTGTAGTCTGCAAAATTTTGGAGGGGATGTTAAGGGACCACATACAAGACTTTAGTAATGAAAACGGTATTATAAGTAGTAATCAGCATGGATTCATGAAAAATCGTTCGTGCCAAACCAATCTATTAACCTTCTACGATGAAGTGAGCTGCCACCTAGATAAAGGTAAGCCTGTGGATGTGGTGTATCTGGACTTTGCAAAGGCCTTTGACACCGTTCCCCACAAACGATTAATGTACAAACTAAGGAAGGTAGGTATGGATCAGAAGGTGAGTACCTGGATAGAGAACTGGCTCCAGGGGAGAGTACAGAGGGTGTTGATTAATGGGGAGTACTCGGATTGGGTGGGTGTGGAAAGTGGGGTCCCCCAGGGTTCTGTCCTGGGACCAATCCTGTTTAATTTGTTCATAAATGATCTAGAGGAGGGGATATCGAGTACAATGTCAGTATTTGCAGATGATACTAAACTAGGCTTGCCAATATCTTCTATGCAGGATGTGGAAACCTTGCAAGCGGACCTGAACAAAATAACGGGGTGGGCAACTACATGGCAGATGAGGTTTAATGTTGATAAATGTAAAGTAATGCACTTGGGGGCCAGAAACCAGAAAGCAAGCTACTCACTAGGGGGGGAACCTCTGGGTGAGTCTAGGATGGAAAAGGACTTGGGGGTACTGGTAGACAACAGGCTTGGCAGTGGCATGCAATGCCAAGCCGCCGCAAGCAAAGCCAACAGAATACTGGGATGTATAAAAAAGGGGATTCACTCCAGAAATAAAGAGATTATTCTCCCGCTCTACAAGACTCTGGTCCGGCCACATCTGGAGTATGCTGTCCAGTTCTGGGCACCAGTCCTCAGGAAGGATGTGCTGGAACTGGAGAAACTCCAGAGAAGGGCAACAAAAATAATTAGGGGAATGGAGGACATCAGCTATGAGGAAAGACTACAAGCCCTGAACCTTTTCTCTCTGGAGAAAAGAAGATTGAGGGGGGATAGGATATCAATGTACAAATACTGTACTGGTGACCCGAGCATAAGGAACAAACTATTCAGAGAAAGGAGATACAATAAGACACGTGGCCACTCGCTAAAACTAGAGGAAAGGCGGTTTAACCTTAAAGTGCGTAAGGGGTTCTTCACTGTAAGAGCGGTAAGGATGTGGAATTCTCTTCCACAAGCAGTCGTATCAGCGGGGAGCATTGATAGTTTCAAAAAACTATTAGATGGATACCTTAGAGACCACAACATAAAGGGGTATACAATGTACGGTTAAAAGCAAACACACACACGCATCATAGGTTGAACTGGATGGACTGATGTCTTTTTTCAACCTCACTAACTATGTAATTACCCAGTCCATACCATCCTAACACATTACCCAGTCCATACCAGTATAGATCCTAACACATTACCCAGTCCATACCAGTATAGATCCTAACACATTACCCAGTCCATACCAGTATAGATCCTAACACATTACCCAGTCCATACCAGTATAGATCCTAACACATTACCCAGTCCATACCAGTATAGATCCTAACACATTACCCAGTCCAAATCATCCTAACACATTACCCAGTCCATACCAGTATAGATCCTAGCACATTAACCAGTCCATTAGGGCTGCAACTAACGATTATTTTAATAATCGATTAGTTGCGGATTATTTTTTCGATTAATCGGATTAAAATCATAAAAAAACTCAATATGCCTTTTTTTTTCATTTATTTAAAATAATAATGAACAAACAGAGTGTTAGTGCCGGTTCACACTCGTGCGGTTTGCGAGATCGCATGTAATTCGGAGCGCACTGCTCCTAAATTACATGCGATCTCATGTGCGGATGCAAGTTCATCCATACACTTTGTATGGCTGAATTCGCAGCGCAACCACAGCAAACTCGCACATTAGGCTTTTTTTGAGCCGCCTCAGAATCGGATCGCACAGTGGTAAGTGGTTCACACTTGTGCGATCTGATTCTGTGCGAACTTGCAGATCGCACTGCAATATGCAATCACAACTGGGGGTGTCGTTAACTTTTAATTTGCACCCCCTGCGTATCGCATATGGCAGTGTGAACTGCCAGATGTGCGGATGCGATGTGGGAACACGCTGCATATTCGCAGCGTTCCCGCATTGCACAAATGTGAACCGGCACTAAGGCCATCACACCCGCACATCTGGCAGTTCACACTGCCATATGCGATACACAGGGGGTGCAAATTAAAAGTTAACAACATACCCAGTTGCGATTGCATATTGCAGTGCGATCTGCAAGTTCGCACAGAATCGGATCGCACAAATGTGAACCACTGTGCGATCCGATTCTGAGGCGGCTCAAAAAAAGCCTCATGTATGGCTGAACTCGCATCCGCACATGAGATCGCATGTAATTTAGGAGCAGTGCGCCCCGAATTACATGCAATCTCGCAAACCGCACAAGTGTGAACCGGCACTAATACCAAAACTTTTTTTTTTTTTTAATTAAGCTGCTATATACTGTAAATAATATAATAAATGCTTATCTAGATAAAAGAGTTAATATTCCTTATAAGGTGCAATATTACAATAGAAAAATACGTGAATAAAAACGTCCATGTCAGCCATAGATATGAAATAGGGAGCAAAGAAAGACAACCTATATGTGTTATATGGATGTTTATAATCACTTATTTTTCTATTATAATATTGCACTTTATAAGGAATATTAACTCTTTTATCTGGATAAGCTTTTATTCTGTTTTTTGGCGGGCTGCATTGCATGGAATGGACACTGTAACTAGTACTAAGCTCGGCACTCACGTTTTGCTGCTTCTCCCTCAGCTCGATATGACTCACTCCCTCACTGACTCAGCAAGAAGGCAGAGAGGAAAGGAGGAGGGAGGAGGGAGGTCACGGAAGTGCCGAGCTGTGAGAGAGACAGAGGGCACACTGCTGCTTCACAGAGCAGACGGAGCTCGCTGACTGTCGGGGAATGTCAAGAATGCAGCACAACTAATCAACGGAGCAACTAATCGATAATGACAATCGTTGACAACGATTGTCATTATCGATTATTATCGATTTAGTCGATTAGTTGTTTCAGCCCTACAGTCCATACCAGTTTAGATCCTAACACATTACCCAGTCCATATCATCCTAACACATTACCCAGTCCATACCAGTATAGATCCTAACACATTTCCCAGTCCATACCAGTATAGATTCTAACACATTACCCAGTCCATACCAGTATAGATCCTAACACATTACCCAGTCCATACCAGTATAGATCCTAACACATTACCCAGTCCATACCAGTATAGATCCTAACACCTTACCCAGTCCGTACCAGTATAGATCCTAACACATTACCCAGTCCATATCATCCTAACACATTACCCAGTCCATACCAGTATAGATCCTAACACATTACCCAGTCCATACCAGTATAGATCCTAACACATTACCCAGTTCATACCAGTATAGATAATAACACAGTACCCAGTCCCTACCAGTATAGATTCTAACACATTACCCAGTCCATACCATCCTAACACATTACAGAGTCCATACCAGTATAGTCCATACCAGTATAGATCCTAACACATTACCCAGTTCACACTAGTATAGATCCTAACACATTACCCAGTTCACACCAGTATAGATCCTAACACATTACCCAGTCCATACCATCCTAACACATTACAGAGTCCATACCAGTATAGTCCATACCAGTATAGATCCTAACACATTACCCAGTCCATATTATCCTAACACATACCAAGTCCATACCAGTATAGATATCCAGCATGAGATTTTTCCCATTGAGGATTGAGGTCTGTTTTAATTTTTTTGAGCAATATATATATATATATATATATATATATATATACAGTGGTGGGATTCAGCCAGTTCGCACCGGTTCCATAGAACCGGTGGCTAACTTTCTGCAAGTTCGCAGAACCGGCTGAATCCCTCTGCGTGTCTGAGGACGCGCAGGACAATTGAATGTCCTGCGCTCGGGCAGACGTGGCGGCCGGGGGGCGGAGCAGTGCGCCCGACCCGCCCATTCTGTGACAATAGCGAATGAGAATTCGCTATTGTCACATGATCCTCCTCCTGGCCAATCAGGGAGCGGGTCCTCCCGCTTCCTGATTGGCCGAAAGGCAAACACCGTGCCATTGGACGAGGAGGAGGCACCGCGGGAGGACTCGGAGACGCGGGGAGCCGACTGCGAGACCGTCCGTGAGGTAAGTGCATGGGTCTCGCGGGGATCGCCGGCACTCTGCAATTGGGGGCAATGCTGTAGCTGGCGCTCTGCAATTGGGGGCAATGCTGTGGCTGGCGCTCTGCAATTGGGGCAATGTTGTGGCTGGCGCTCTGCAATTGGGGCAATGTTGTGGCTGGCGCTCTGCAATCATTGGGGGCAATGCTCTGGCTGGCGCTCTGCAATCATTGGGGGCAATGTTGTAGCTGGCGCTCTGCAATCATTGGGGGCAATGTTGTGGCTGGCACTCTGCAGTCATTGGGGGCAATGCTGTGGCTGGCGCTCTGCAATTGGGGGCAATGTTGTGGCTAATTATTTGAACTTTTTGAGACAATAGCCAGTCGTGCATGGGGATGGGTTGGGGGAGGTTGGGCTGTCTCCCTCTCACCTGTTCCCCATCCACCCATTAGCGGCCATGTGCCTCCAGTGTGAGGACACTAAATTAAGAGTGTAGGACTGCAGATTTAAACAGGGTGCCGTGACGTGGCTCTGCAGCTTTCACATGCGTTTGCAAATGTGTGTCAACTAAACCCCTGTTCTTTGTACCAAGAGACAGGTCTTATTTGGTTGGTGACAGACTGGAAGGTGAGTACATCAAACTGGGGGCTGGCTGACTTTCATGCACCTCTTACAATCCTTCAACCTCATTTTGTGTTTTGTTATAGGGATGGAGACGCCGGGCAACACCAGCTTGGGTCTCATCTAAAGTCCCACCTAGTCCAATATGTTTAAAGCAACCAGGGATGGAGACGCCTTGCTTACAGCTTGGTGCCTCATCTAAAGTCCCACCGTGCGATTTTCGTGCGTTTTTGGTGGATGCAGTTTTTGATTTGACCCTAGTGTTTTCCGTATACAGGGATGGAGACCAATAGCATGACCTGCTTGTCTCATATAAAGTCCCAAAGGAAATAAGGGATTTCAAAGGCAGTGTGCTTTACAGGCCATGCCCCATATATAAAATCCCTTCCTATCCATATACTGCATCCACCAAGGGGATGGAGGTGTAATGCTTTTCAGCTGGTCTTCTCCAGTTTGCACCATGGTTATATTTTAACCTAATTATTTGAACTTTTTGAGACAATAGCCAGTCGTGCATGGGGATGGGTTGGGGGAGGTTGGGCTGTCTCCCTCTCACCTGTTCCCCATCCACCCATTAGCGGCCATGTGCCTCCAGTGTGAGGACACTAAATTAAGAGTGTAGGACTGCAGATTTAAACAGGGTGCCGTGACGTGGCTCTGCAGCTTTCACATGCGTTTGCAAATGTGTGTCAACTAAACCCCTGTTCTTTGTACCAAGAGACAGGTCTTATTTGGTTGGTGACAGACTGGAAGGTGAGTACATCAAACTGGGGGCTGGCTGACTTTCATGCACCTCTTACAATCCTTCAACCTCATTTTGTGTTTTGTTATAGGGATGGAGACGCCGGGCAACACCAGCTTGGGTCTCATCTAAAGTCCCACCTAGTCCAATATGTTTAAAATGTTGTGGCTGGCGCTCTGCAATTGGGGGCAATGTTGTGGCTGGCGCTCTGCAATTGGGGGCAATGTTGTGGCTGGCGCTCTGCAATTGGGGGCAATGTTGTGGCTGGCGCTCTGCAATTGGGGGCAATGCTGTGGCTGGCACTCTGCAATGATTGGGGGCAATGCTGTGGCTGGCACTCTGCAATGATTGGGGGCAATGCTGTGGCTGGCACTCTGCAATGATTGGGGGCAATGCTGTGGCTGGCACTCTGCAATGATTGGGGGCAATGCTGTGGCTGGCACTCTGCAATGATTGGGGGCAATGCTGTGGTCACTGTGCATTGAAAGGGGGGCACCCTGGTCTCTCTGCATTGAAAGGGGGGCACGCTGGTCACTGTGCATTAAAGGGGGCATGTACACTGGTCACTGTGCATTGAAAGGGGGGCACGCTGGTCACTGTGCATTGAAAGGGGGGCACGCTGGTCTCTCTGCATTGAAAGGGGGGCACGCTGGTCACTGTGCATTAAAGGGGGCATGTACACTGGTCTCTGTGCATTGAAAGGGGGCACGCTGGTCTCTGTGCATTAAAAGGGGGAACGCTAGTCTCTCTGCATTGAATGGGGGAACGCTGGTCACTGTGCATTGAAAGGGGGCACGCTGGTCATTCTGCATTAAAAGGGGGCACGCTGGTCATTCTGCTGGGAAAGTCGGAACTGGTTACTAAAATTTTTGAATCCCACCACTGTATATATATATGCACACACATACACATACACGGATATGTACACACATTTATCTAGAGCTAGAAAACTATATATATGTATCAATTAACAGGTGTATAAATTATATCTATAAAAAAACATTATTGATAGTAGTAATTAATGGAGTGTGAGGCCTCCAGCTTGTCGGAAGGTGCTCTGCCTCCCCCTGCTGGCGGATTTTGGAAAGGTCACCATGCTGACACCCTGCCTTCGGTGACACGTTAAATTTGCGACAGGTGGGAAGAGTGAGCGGGCACAGAGAGAGAGACAACCTGCTGCCAGAACTACAACTCCTAGCTGGGGTGAGAGCGACACTGTGTGGCACAAAATAAAAAAAAAATAAAAAAATAAATATTTTTTTTAAATGATTTACATAGTCCCTGATTAACAGGGACAATGTAAAATACCCAGGACAGGCTCCTATTTCCCGGGATTGTCCCGGGAAAAATGGAACAGTTGGCAGGTATGAGAATAGTGTTCTATCAGTGGGACAAGTGCCCCGAGGGCCGGATAAAGGCAAGCAAAGGGCCGCATCTGGCCCCCAGGCCGCAGTTTAGTGACCACTTCTTTAGATTGTCACAAATGGGGTTTATTAACTAAACAGGTGATTATGGACAATTGTCAAGGTCTTTGTAAATATAGATCAACTGTGAAAAAAAAGCCCAGTTCATCTATTTTTCCTGCTGAGCTGTTTGGGCCAAAATTAAATCTCTGATTTGTGTTCATAACTTACTATTTAGTAACTAAATTCATACTATAATCATAAGCGGCAAATTGGGTTGCACAAAAAATAAGACCAATGACAGAGAAAATACTCTGCGATCATTAATATATATATATATACATACACGCATGTGTGTTTGGGCTTTGGAGGGCACACGCTAAAGCAATAGGCTGCGCACTCCTATGATGAGAATGTAAAATGTGCCTGAAGTGAATAAAAGCCCCAGGTGACGCAGGTCCTAAAATCTAGAGAAACTATACATCTGTCATTATTAGTCTGCACAATTATTAAAGCCAACTCATTGATCAGATTGTGTCCGTTAGCTAGGCAGTTGATCTATTTGACAGTTGGTCTATTTTTAGCTACAGACTCGTCGGGTCGGTTATATAACAGACTATGAAATGGACAATAGTATGATCTGTATTTCACATTACTGAGAAATACAAATTCTAATGATTAGCTGATCACTTATAAATAAATTCTGTTTTATATGCTGTCAGTTTGTATTGATCCCCCTACTGGTTATTGATCGGAAATATCAGATACTTACTTCCTAGAAGGCTGAGCCTGGCATTGTTTTTCTTGATGTTTTTTGTTATTGCGGCGTTGATGTGGGCCGCTTTCTCCTACACGCTGGTAGGTGGTGTGATCTAATCTCACCATTTTGCCTGGAAGGAGATGTAAAGATTCCTGGCAATATTGCTCCTGATGGTTTTTGGTATTGCGGCGTTGATGTTGGCCGCTTTCTCCTACACGCTGGTAGGCGGTGCGATCTAATCTCACCATTTTGCCTGGAAAAAGATGTAAATATTCCTGGCAAGCTAAATTCGATATCCTGTAATTGTAGAGAAAATTACCAGATCGCAAAAATCTAGTAAATCTCTAAATCACACTATGGACAACACGAATAATCACAGAGAAGAAACAAAGATGTTTACTCCTCAAATCCAACTCCTAACTCCCACACTAAGCCCTGGCGCTGCCTTCTTATATAGTCTAATAGGCTCCGCCCCTTTTAACTGCCAACTAAGCTCCACCCCTTTAACTGCCGGATAAGCTCCGCCCATTTAACTGTTGACTAAGCTCCGCCCCTTTTGTTGTTTTCTAAGCTCCGCCCCTTGCATGGATTTCTAAGCTCCGCCTCTTTTATGGCTTTTGCTGCAAGCTGCCACTATGACACGTATACAGTTAGTTAACCCCTTAGTGACTGAGGACAAGCAACTGTTAGGCTTGTTTACCATCTATGCAGTTTGCTTTTGATCGGTTTCTGCAGTGATTTTTGTGGTGTGTTTTGCATTTTTGCACATGTGATTTTACCATGATTTGTGTTTTACATTTTTTGCATTTTTTTTGGCCAATTTGTTGTTGGGCAGATAAAAAAAAATGCAAATCGCAATAAATTTGCATGTTGAAAAACTCTCTACATGATTTTCTGCAGCTTCTCCATTGAAGTCTATTGAACCAAAAAAGTTTTACATTTAACCACTTTACCACCGGAGGATTTTGCTGTCTTACGTCTGAGCCACTGTTTGCGATTCGGCACTGTGCGAATTTAACTGACAATTGCGTGGTCAGACAACGCCTTACCCAAACAAAATTTAAGACAATTTTTCCCCACAAACAGAGCTTTCTTTTGGTTGTATTTGATCACCTGTGCGATTTTTACTTTTTGCGCTATAAACAAAAAAAGAGCGACAATTTTGAAAAAATAACAATATTTTTAACATTTTTTTATATGAAATTCCCCCCATAAAAAATGTAAAAATCAAATTTTTTTATCATTTTAGGCCAATTTGTTTTCTGCTACATATTTTTGGTAAAAAAAATCGCAATAAGCGTATTTTGATTGGTTTGCGCAAAAGTTATTGCATTTACTAAGGGAAAGATTTCCCTTGTTTTTGGTGTTTTTTTTTTTTTAACGAGTAATGGCGGCGATCTGCGATTTTTTTTTTTTTTTTTTTTTTTTTTTGCGGGACTGCGACATTGCGCCGGACAGATCGGACCCTTGACTGACATTTTTGACACTTTTGGGGGTACCAGTGACATTACTACAGTAATCAGTGCTATACATATGCACTGTTACTGTAAAAATTACACTGGCAGGGAAGGGGTTCATTTTATTGGAGAGGGAGGGGTTAATGTATGACTGGTGCTTACTCACATGTGTGGGGGGAGGGGACTGGGTGACACAGGGACAGATCGCAGGTTCAGCTATGCTGAACACTGCAATCTGTCACTGCCTATCACTTAGGAGATCCGTTTACACAAGCGGGCGGATCTCCAGACTCGATTCCCCGACGATCGGGGAAGAGCAGCGGCGATCGCGGCTGCTCTTCCCCTGGCCCGACTCCCGCAGTGACTGAATACAGCGGTAGCGATCCTCCGGCGGTGCATGCGCGCCGCCGAGAAGGGGGAGTGTCTGGCGACTTAGGTCTACGTCGTCAGACCTACAAGTGCCACTTTGCCGCAGTAGAGCTCTAGTGAGCAGCGGCAAAGTGGCTAAAAAAGTCCCTGACACTTTCCAAAAACACAGCGGCTGGAAAAAGCATAGATGTGAACGTGTCCCATAGGAAACCATGTTAAATGAACTGTAGTGCATTTTTACAAAAAGCACCAAAAAACGCATAGCTGTGGCTCGGTTTACCCCTATGTAGTTTGCTTTTGATCAGTTTCTGCAGTGATTTTTGTTGTACGTTTTTGCACACTTGATTTTACCGCGATTTGCATTTTTGCATTCTCATTGCTTTTTTTGGGGGTAATTTGTTGTTGAGCAGATTAAAAAACACAAGTTGCAGCAAGACGCACTACATGCTTTTCTGCAGCTTCTCCATTGAAGTCTATTGAACCAAAAACGCAAAAAAAAGCACCGTTTTGTATTTTTAAAAAGTCCCTGAAAAAAGCATAGATGGGAATGTGTCCCATAGGAAACCATGGTAAATAAACTGTAGCGGTACAGCGCCACCCTGAGGAGTATAAAAATAATAATCCCAGTGCTATATGTGAATCCTCTTACAAAGACAACACAATGTAAGAATAACAGTGAAGACACTATATCAGTGTCACTTTAACCACTTCCCACCCGCTCTATAGTAAAAGGACGGCGGGTGGAAAGCACTCTTGTTCTGGGACGATGTCATATGATGGCGCCTCGGAACCGCCTCTCTTGCGTGCCCACAGGGGTACGCAGCGTGGCGACCTTGGTCACGCCGTGTTCCTAGGACATGGAGCCACCCCCGATCTCAGTAAAGAGCCGATGATGCGGCTCTTTACCCATGTGATCGGCTGTGTCCAATCACAGCTGGTTACATGTAAACAAGGAAGTGCCGTTTATCCGCTCTCCTCGGCTCACACTAACATTGCGCGTGGCGATGACAGCCGATCAGCGGCATCTCCTCGCAGGGGAGACCTGTACAGGTAATCGGGGCACTGATCATCAGTGCCCTGATTATAGCACAGCCCCAGCAGTGCCCATCAGTATCAGCAATCAGTGCCTATTAGTGATGCCAGTCAGTGCTGCATTTCAGTTCCTACCCATCAGTGCCGCCTATCATTGCCCACCAGTGCCACCTATGAGTGCCGCCTATCAGTGCTCATCAGTGTGGCATGTTAGTGCCTCCTCATAAGTGCCACCTAATCAGTGTAGTCTAATCAGTGCCCATCAGTGAAGCCTATCAGTGCCACCTGATCAGCGCACATCAGTGAAGTAGAAAAATTATTTATTTATAACATTTACTGACAGAAACTCTTTTTTTTTTTTTTCAATTTTCAATATTTTTTTTTTAGCAAAAAATACAAAACCCAGCAGTGATAAAATACCACCAAAAGAAAGCTCTATCTGTGTGCAATTTGTGTACAGCATTGCATGACTGCCCAATTGTCATTCAATCTCTACCCGCTTTGCACATCTAGAGAGGGACATTTTTGCCCATTCTTCTTTGTAAAATAGGTCAAGCTCTGTCAGATTGGATGGAGAGCGTCTGTGAACAGCAATTTTCAAGTCTTGACACAGACTCTCAATTGTATTTAGGTCTGGACTTTGACTGGGCCATTCTAACACATGCATATTCTGTGATCTAATCCATTCCATTGTAGGTCTGGCTGTATGTTTAGGGTCGTTGTCCTGCTGGAAGTTAAACCTCTGCCCCTTCTCAAGTCTTTTGCAGACTCTTAACATGTTTTCTTTATAGATTGCCCTGTATTTGGCTCCATCCATCTTCCCATCAACTCTGACCACCTTTACTGTCCCTGCTGAAGAAAAGCATCCCCACAATATGATGCTGCCACCACCATGTTTCACGGTGTGGATGGTGTGTCCAGGGAGATTTGCAGTGTTAGTTTTCCGCCACACATAGCATTTAGCTTTTAGGCCAAAAAGTTTCATTTTGGTCTCATCTGACCTGAACACCTTCTTCCACATGTTTGCTGTGTCCCCCACATGGCTTCTCGCAAAGGGAAAACGGGACTTCTTATGGCTTTCTTTCAACACTGGCTTTCTTCTTGCCACTCTTCCATAAAGGACAGATTTGTGGAGAGCACGACTAAAAGTTCTCCTGTGGAAGGATTCTCTCACCTGAACTGTGGATCTCTGAATCTCCTCCAGAGTTACCATGGGGGGCCTCTTGGCTGCTTCTCTGATGAATGCTCTCCTTGCCCATCCTGTCAGTTTAGGTGGACGGCCATGTCTTGGTAGGTTTGCAGTTGTGCCATACTCTTTCCATTTTCGGATGATGGATTGAACAGAGCTCCATGAGATGTTCAAAGCTTGGGATATTTTTCTATAACCCAACCCTGTTTATCCGCTTCTGGACTGCCCGCCGCAGATATACTGCTGCAGGCTGTCCCTCCTGCGCGAACCGACGTAGGGCTATGTCAGTCACGCACCTGCAGCCAGGGGGCGAGCGCTCCCCACTGAGAGAGAAGAACGGTCAGCTGTTGTAAACACTTCTTCTCTCTGGAATGATCACAGAGTGCCTGTGATCCTTCAATATAGAATCACAGGTCTCTATGGTCATTCCATAATCCCTGCCCCCATACAGCTAGAATCACTCCCCTAGGCTCACATTTAACCTTTTGATCACCCACAGTTTTAACCCCTTCGCTGCCATTATTATTTCAGTAACAGTGCAAATTGTTAGCACTGATTACTGTAGTAATGTCACTGGTCCCCCCCAAAAGAGTCAAAAATGTCAGTTAGGGGTCCGATCTGTCTGCCCCAATGTCGCAGTCCCACTAAAAATCGCAGATCGCCGTCATTACTAGTAAAAAAAAAACCAATAAAAATGACATAAATCTTTCCCGTAGTTAGTAGATGCGATAATTTTTTGCAAACCAATCAAAATACACCTTAGACCAGAAAACAAATTGGCCTAAGATTTAAAAAAAATTAGATTTTTAAATTTTGGGGGGGGGGGGGGGGGGTGGGGTGTTATATAGCAGAAAGTGAAAAATATTGTTTTTTCTTTTCAGAATTGTCGCTCTTTTTTGTTTATAGCGCAAAAAATAAAAATCGCACAAGTGATCAAATACCACCAAAAGAAAGCTCTATTTGTGGGGAAAAAAAGAACATTTCATCTGGGTACAGCGTCGCACGGCCGCGCAATATTCCTTTAAAGTAACGCAGTGCCGAATCCCCAAAAAAAGCCTGGTCATTAAGGGGGCAAATCCTTCCGGTCCAGAAGTGATTAACTTCTCCACAACTTTATCCCTGACCTGTTGGGTGTGTTTCTTGGCCTTCATGATGCTGTTTGTTCACTAAGCTTCTCTAACAATCCTCTGAGGGCTTCACAGAACAGCTGTATTTATACTGAGATTAAAATGACACACAGGTGGACTCTATTTACTAATTAGGTGACTTCTGAAGGCAGTTGGTTCCACTAGAGTTTAGTTAGGGGTATCCCAGTTAAGGGGGCTGAATACAAATGCACGCCACACTTTTCACATATTTATTTAAAAAAAAAAAACTTGAAAACCATTTATCATTTTCCTTCCATTTCACAATTATGTGTCACTTTGTGTTGGTCTATCACATAAAATCCCAATAAAATAATTTATGTTTTTGGTTGTAACATGACAAAATATGTAAAATGTCAAGGGGTATGAATAGTTTTTCAAGGCACTGTAGATGAAGAGGTGTTGGTAAGGAATACTTACAGACATATGAACTTATAAACACATGAACAGAGGAAAGGTGGGGATCCCTGGAAAAGTTCGGAATCTTGAATAGGTTTATAATTGATGCTGTGCTGCATGTAGTTGGCTCCTACCAGCGGGTATAGAAAGCGATGGGCACACAGCTAAGTCATGTTAGGGTTTGACAGATCGGACCCATCTGGGACTGCTGATGGTGGAGCATGCCACCTCTGGATAAAGGATGGCAGGGTGGCAACCTGATCCAAGGCTCTTGTGGTTGCCTAGGTGGGGCCTGGAGTGTATTGGGGACATTCCAAACTCCCTATAATTGAAGTCATAATGGAAGAAGATTCAATAGGACTCAGAGGGTAAGGGGGAATGTAAAGCCCCGTACACACGTACCGATCGTCGGCCAAACGATCGGCCGTCTTTTGTCCAGGGCTGTCGTGTCTGTTGAAAACTGCAAAAGACTGCACACGAATTTTGTCGGCCAACAACAATGTGATGGTTAACTTTCCTTGTCTTTTTTCTTCTCTGAGCATTCCCACTCTTGCTAATCTGCTGTCTGTCGGCCGAAATCTGTACTGACTGGCGAACAATCAGCCGTTCTGGTGTTGGCCAACAAAAATTTTAATGCCTGCACAACAGATTCTGTTCGGCCGAAAATGCGCTGTCGGCTGTTGGAAGCATCATACTAACAAGCCTACAATCGGCCAATCGGTCGTCGGCCGAATATTTACGGCCGACAATCGGTACGTATGTATGGGGCTTAAGGGAGAAGTGCATGAAGGATGCTTGAGGGGGGAAGATAGGAGATTTCGCTTTCAGAAAATAAATGTATGGAGGTTCAAAGTCATTTTCTAACAAAAAAGGTGATTTTTTACGTGTATGAAAAATGTAAAAATTACCCCTGTAGGGAAGTGGTTAAAGGGGGGAAAAGGGGAGCAAACAATCATTGTCATGAAGTGCCGGTACCTAGAGGTGCTCATACCTACAAAGCCTTTTAACCTTCCTGGATGGCACCAGGTCCTTCTGACAGGTGAAGATCTCACATTTCTGAGCAGTGTTGAAGCTTACTCCCCCACACTCCTATTGGTTCATCAGTATGATAGGCAACCCTATTCACCAATAGGAACTCAAAGATGGTGGGAAAGGGGCAGGCATACTTCAGCACTATCAAAGATCTGTCAGAGCAGGTCGAACTTTGGCACACCTGAGCATCAATGTTAATATATTGCATCAGACCAGTTCTTCAATGTAATGGCTGCATTCGTTTTCATTTATTAGGCTTTATTTTTACCTGTGAATTTGCCAGTGACTCTTTTTATAAAATGCTCACCATATTGTATCTCTGGAGAAGCAGCATTGCCACCCTAAGACTTGACTACAGAACACCACCCCCTCTCCTCTTCCCCGTTACATAAGGGAGGTGGGGGTTGTTTTGTAGTCCACATAGAGAGCTGGAAATAGAGTAACTGATAACAGCCAGCAGAGGCACATTGCATTGGACATTAGGAGCTTAATTGACTCCGGTAGGATCGACAGATATTTTTAAGGTTTACATACACTTTATAAATACGTTTTACCTGTTTTTTCTTTTTTTTTTTTTCACTCTTCAGCACTGCTGTTCCATCAGAAGGTTGGGGGACTTCCAGTATGTACTGAGTGAACCCCTCTCCTGGTATATCAGGTGTCACTAGTGGCCCCCCAGACAGGTAAGTTCCCTCTGGAATCATTTCATACTGTGCATAGTCCATCTGACTCATGTCATTGGACGTTCTTATCAAATGCTGCATCATCTAGTCAAACGCAAACACGTGTTTGATAGGCAGAAGTGACATTTGACAAGAAAAGGCTCCATTTATTCTGCTTTTGTCTGAGGCCAGACACGCTTCAACATAACTTCTCACCTGCCATGACTACTACTCAAAGTCAGTAGCATTTTGCTGGCCTGCGTTTGACATCCGTTCCAATCACATGTCAAACACAGGAAAGAAATGCCCTTCTACGTGACCCCTAACATGGGTGTTTGGATGTTTTTACATTGCTTGAAAATCTATGGCAGCTGCTAATTGTAGGCTGTGGTGTATACTGTGTATGATGTTATCCTCAGTGCCAGGTAGTCCTGAAATAGGTTAAGGCAGTGCGATCTGCTGGTTGCCGATCCCCAGTATAGGCAATAAATCAGCTTACTTAGACTAGGAATTTAGAAAATGAACACAATCACAGCAGCAATACCCAAATAGTTAAATCACTGACTGAAAAATAAAAATCCCAGCATACCTAACAGCATCAACTGCTCATACTTCAACATGCTCATCCAGCTTGCCACTACTCCAGTGCTACACATGTCCAATATCCAGTCTTCCCAGTCCCAGCTGTAGCCCTATTTACTGGTTGTTACTGGTGGTGTCAGACTATCAGGTCTGGATTTTTCTCCACTTGCCGGCAGCCACTGTGGTTAGATGCTCTGCGGTGGCAGTAGTTGATCCTGTGGCCAGCAGAACTTTGTGAAGAGACATCCTAGAGACAGTCTGGGACTGCCCTGTCTACCCCTCTTCCCCTCCCCCTGCATTGTAGATAGCAGTGGATGGCACAAAGGGGTCTGTTATATACCTGTAACATGCCTATGATCAAATGGTAGATCATAATTGAAGAGTTTCTGCCCCCCCCCCCTGGGTAAAGTGTATGTCCAGGCATTACCAATATAACCCCAAACCTCCCTCTTCCCCCGTAGATCATGTCACAGCAATATTTTCTCCTTCTCTTTTTTCCTTTAGCAGGAAATAGCTTTTATTGCTTCCTTGACTGATGGGCACAGACTGGCATCATTGCTGAGCACTGTTGGGGCTGCACTGATAATCAGGGCACTGATTATCTGTACAGGTCTCCCCTGTGTGGAGATGCCACTGATCGTCTCTCCTCTCCTCACACTCTGTCAGTGTGGGGCAAGGAAAGCCAATAATTGGTGTTCTGTCAGAATAGGCGACCCGTCAGATTAGCTAACAGAAGTGACGTTCCATCAGCTGAATCCTTACTAGGCATGCGCAGGTTTGCTAATTTGACAAAACACCTGCAGCCATAAGGCGCCAGCGGACATCTTACTACACCCATCTATGTCTTGAATTTCACAGTCATTTAATGAATAAAGTGAGCGTACATAAATCAGTATAGTATATTGAGATCTGTCATGCTGTTTTTATGTTACATTTTCTAAGCCTAAAGGTTTAGCGCTGACTAGTGTGGGGTGTACCAAGATGGCCTCCGCCACCTTCCTACTTCTGGCATCCAGCTTCATTAAAAATGTAACATTCAAAACAGCATCACAAATGTCAATATACTATATATGTTTATATCCACTCAGTTTATTGCTAAAATGACTGTGAAATTCAAGACGTTGCTGAGTGTAGTAACGTGTCTGCTGCCGCCTTCTGACTGCAGGTATTCTGTCACATCAGCAAACCTGCTACGCATGCGCAGTAAGTATTATGCCCCATACACACGTGCAGATTATCTGCAGACTTTTGTCTGCAGACTTACCAAAACCATATAATATGAGGTCAAATCTAAACACTTTGAATTTGTATGCAATCCGGCAGGCCCTTGCACTACATAGAAAAGGTAAGTCTGCAGACAAAAGTCTTCAGATAATCTGCACGTGTGTACGGGGCATTAAGCTCTTCTTCCTCTTTAAAACTGGTTCATTCAGAATCTGTTGTAGCTGTGCATGGCATCCAATCAGCTTCTTACTTCAGCTTGTTCAATTAAGATTTGACAATAAAACCTGGAAGCTGATTGGTTTCTATGCAGAGCTGCACCAGATTTTGCACTTTCCAGTTTTAGTAAATCAACCCCAGTCCAGGTTAGGCAATAGCAATCCATTAAAGGAAGGTCAAACAGCACAGTTAGGCCCGGCGGGCAGGTGCAACCATGCGGAGCCACTTACAAACTGTAACAGTGCTCTGTAGACTTGAAAGATGCTGTCCGTGTCTGCAACAAGGAGCGGAATGGGGCCTGGCTGATCCACACTCAAAAAGGAGGTTTCCTGAAACAAGATAGATTTAGTCCCCACACGATCCCCACTCCTCTGGAACCTCTCCCTACCTCTATGTACTGTCTCTGTCAGACAGGGAACCTGTCCCTACACTAGCCACTCGTATACAGTGTGCCAAATCTGGAAGCCAGAGCCTTAATAAACTTTGCCTCGAGTCACAAGGGGGATCAGCGTCCAATCAGTTAGCTGCTTCCTGTGACTTCAGGAAATTAACCACTTTAACTCTGCTCACATTGCTGCTACTGGTTATGAGTAAGCGATCTACATCGTGAAACGCGTCAATCCGACACGTCTGTTTGTGCATTGTACTGTCTGTCTGCTTCATCTATGAAGAATAAAGTAGTTCGATTGTTTTCATCTTAAACACCTTGAGTGCGGTCTTTATCTTTTGGAAGTTTCTGTGCTTGGACTGCGGATCCGACCTGCATCAGGTTCTGAACTTGCACCTGAGCGGCCCTCTTCCTTGTGTGCAACGCTTTACCCTAATAAAATTGATGTCCTTTTTTTCATTCAAATAGAGCTTTCTTTTGGTGGTATTTGATCACCTGTGCGATTTTTATTTTTTGCGCTATAAGCAAAAAAAGAGCAACAATTTTGAAAAAAAGCAATATTTCTCTTTCATTCATTCATTGATGGACACAGCTTCATATCTTCATTGACTGTTGGGTTATGTTGCTCTTCCTAGGAGTAGGACACTATGTGGAAAAAGGGTTAACATTATTTAACGAGGCTTTGACTACGCCCATGGGCAATCCCAGGGGGTATACTCCCACTCCCTGTTCAGGAGTAAGGACCTAGCTCCTTGATGGCCCTAGCTTTTTTTTCAAAATTTAAATGGAACCAGTGGCGGATGGTGCTCAAAATCTTTGGGGTGCTCTAAAAATGTAGGTATTGCTTCGCGGCAAAAAACGCGTGACTTAACAAACAATCATTAGGTTGGTTCAAGATTGACCAGCGTGTTCCTATTCAATGCACAGTGACCAGAATGTCCCACATCAATGCACAGTGACCTGACCAGCATGTCCCCATTAATGCACAGTGACCTGACCAGCATGTCCCATCAATGCACAGTGACCTGACCAGCACGTCCCCATCAATGCACAGTGACCTGATAAGCATGTCCCATCGATGCACAGTCACCTGACCAGCATCAATGTACAGTGACCTGACCAGCATGTCCCATCAATGTACAGTGACCTGATAAGCATGTACCATCAATGCACAGGGACCTGATAAGCATGTCCCATCACTGCACAGTGACCTGACCAGCATGTCCCATCAATGCACAGGGACCTGATAAGCATGTCCCATCACTGCACAGTGACCTGATAAGCATGTCCCATCAATGCACAGTGACCTGACCAGCATGTCCCATCAATGCACAGGGACCTGATAAGCATGTCCCATCACTGCACAGTGACCTGATAAGCATGTCCCATCAATGCACAGTGACCTGATCAGCATGTCCCATCAATGCACAGTGACCTGATAAGCATGTCCCATCAATGTACAGTGACCTGATAAGCATGTCCCATCAATGCACAGTGACCTGACCAGCATGTCCCATCAATGCACAGGGACCTGATAAGCATGTCCCATCAATGCACAGTGACCTGATAAGCATGTCCCATCAATGCACAGTGACCTGATAAGCATGTCCCATCAATGCACAGTGACCTGATCAGCATGTCCCATCAATGCACAGTGACCTGATAAGCATGTCCCATCAATGCACAGTGACCTGATAAGCATGTCCCATCAATGCACAGTGACCTGATAAACATGTCCCATCAATGCACAGTGACCTGACCAGCATGTCCCCATCAATGTACAGTGACCTGATAAGCATGTCCCATCAATGCACAGTGACCTGACCAGCATGTCCCATCAATGCACAGGGACCTGATAAGCATGTCCCATCACTGCACAGTGACCTGATAAGCATGTCCCATCAATGCACAGTGACCTGATCAGCATGTCCCATCAATGCACAGTGACCTGATAAGCATGTCCCATCAATGTACAGTGACCTGATAAGCATGTCCCATCAATGCACAGTGACCTGATAAGCATGTCCCATCAATGCACAGTGACCTGATGAGCATGTCCAATCAATGCACAGTGACATGATAAGCATGTCCCATCAATGCACAGTGACCTGATGAGCATGTCCCATCAATGCACAGTGACCTGATAGGCATGTCCCATCAATGCACAGTTACCTGATCAGCATGTCCCATCAATGCACAGTGACCTGATAGGCATGTCCCATTAATGCACAGTGACCTGATAAGCATGTCCCATCAATGCACAGCGACCTGATAAGCATGTCCCATCAATGCACAGTGACCTGATCATCATGTCCCATCGATGCACAGTGACTTGATCAGCATGTGTCATCAATGCACAGTGACCTGATAGGCATGTCCCATTAATGCACAGTGACCTGACCAGCATGTCCTATCAATGCACAGTGACCTGATAAGTATGTCCTATCAATGCACAGTGACCTGATAAGCATGTCCCATCAATGCACAGTGACCTGATCAGCATGTCCCATCAATAAACAGTGACCTAATCAGCATGTCCCATTAATGCACAGTGACCTGATAAGCATGTCCCATCAATGCACAGTGACCTGATCAGCATGTCCCATCAATGCACAGTGACCTGACCAGCATGTCCCATTAATGCACAGTGACCTGATAAGCATGTCCCATCAATGCACAGTGACCTGATCAGCATGTCCCATCAATGCACAGTGACCTGACCAGCATGTCCCATCAATGCACAGTGACCTGATCAGCATGTCCCATCAATAAACAGTGACCTAATCAGCATGTCCCATTAATGCACAGTGACCTGATAAGCATGTCCCATCAATGCACAGTGATTTGATCAGCATGTCCCATCAATGCACAGTGACCTGATCAGCATGTCCCATCAATGCACAGTGACCTGACCAGCATGTCCCATCAATGCACAGTGACCTGATCAGCATGTCCCATCAATGCACAGTGACCTGATAAGCATGTCCCATCAATGCACAGTGACCTGACCAGCATGTCCCATCAATGCACAGTGACCTGATAAGCATGTCCCATCAATGCACAGTGACTTGATAAGCATGTCCCATCAATGCAGAGTGACCTGATCAGCATGTCCCATCAATGCACAGTGACCTGATCAGCATGTCCCATCAATGCACAGTGACCTGATCAGCATGTCCCATCAATGCACAGTGACCTGTCCAGCATGTCCCATCAATGCACAGTGACCTGATAAGCATGTCCCATCAATGCACAGTGACATGACCAGCATGTCCCATCAATGCACAGTGACTTAATAAGCATGTCCCATCAATGCACAGTGACCTGTCCAGCATGTCCCATCAATGCACAGTGACCTGATAAGCATGTCCCATCAATGCACAGTGACATGACCAGCATGTCCCATCAATGCACAGTGACTTAATAAGCATGTCCCATGAATGCACAGTGACCTGATCAGCATGTCCCATCAAAGCACAGTGAACTGATCAGCATGTCAAATCAATGCACAGTGACCTGATAAGCATGTCCCATCAATGCACAGTGACATGATAAGCATGTCCCATCAATGCACAGTGACCTGACTAGCATGTCCCATCAATGCACAGTGACCTGACCAGCATGTCCCATCAATGCACAGTGACCTGACCAGCATGTCCCATCAATGCACAGTGACCTGATCAGCATCAATGCACAGTGACCTGATCAGCATGTCCCATCAATGCACAGTGACCTGATAGACATGTCCCACCAATGCACAGTGACCTGACCAGCATGTCCCATCAATGCACAGTGACCTGATCAGCATGTCCCATCAATGCACAGTGACCTGATCAGCATGTCCCATCAATGCACAGTGACCTGACCAGCATGTCCCATCAATGCACAGTGACCTGATCAGCATGTCCCATCCATACACAGTGACATGATAAGCATGTCCCATCAATGCACAGTGACTTGATAAGCATGTCCCATCAATGCACAGTGTCCTGATCAGCATGTCCCGTCAATGCACAGTGACCTGATAAGCATGTCCCATCAATGCACAGTGACCTGACCAGCATGTCCCATCCATGCACAGTGACCTGTTAAGCATGTCCCATCAATGCACAGTGACCTGACCAGCATGTCCCATCAATGCACAGGGACCTGATAAGCATGTCCCATCAATGCACAGTGACCTGATCAGCATGTCCCATCAATGCACAGGGACCTGATAGGCATGTCCCATCAATGCACAGTGACCTGACCAGCATGTCCCATCAATGCACAGGGACCTGAGAAGCATGTCCCATCAATGCACAGTGACCTGATCAGCATGTCCCATCAATGCACAGTGACCTGATAAGCATATCCCATCAATGCACAGTGACCTGATAAGCATGTCCCATCAATGCACAGTGACCTGATAAACATGTCCCATCAATGCACAGTGACCTGACCAGCATGTCCCCATCAATGCACAGTGACCTGATAAGCATGTACCATCGATGCACAGTGACCTGACCAGCATGTCCCATCAATGCACAGTGACCTGGCAAGCATGTCCCATCAATGCACAGTGTCCTGACCAGCATGTCCCATCAATGCACAGTGACCTGATCAGCATGTCCCATCAATGCACAGTGACCTGATCAGCATGTCCCATCAATGCACAGTGACCTAATCAGCATGTCCCATTAATGCACCGTGACCTGATCAGCATGTCCCATCAATGCACAGTGACCTAATCAGCATGTCCCATCAATGCACAGTGACCTGATAAGCATGTCCCATCAATGCACAGTGACCTGACCAGCATGTCCCATCAATGCACAGTGACCTGATAAGCATGTCCCATCAATGCACAGTGACTTGATAAGCATGTCCCATCAATGCAGAGTGACCTGATCAGCATGTCCCATCAATGCACAGTGACCTGATCAGCATGTCCCATCAATGCACAGTGACCTGATCAGCATGTCCCATCAATGCACAGTGACCTGTCCAGCATGTCCCATCAATGCACAGTGACCTGATAAGCATGTCCCATCAATGCACAGTGACATGACCAGCATGTCCCATCAATGCACAGTGACTTAATAAGCATGTCCCATGAATGCACAGTGACCTGATCAGCATGTCCCATCAAAGCACAGTGAACTGATCAGCATGTCAAATCAATGCACAGTGACCTGATAAGCATGTCCCATCAATGCACAGTGACATGATAAGCATGTCCCATCAATGCACAGTGACCTGATAAGCATGTCCCATCAATGCAAAGTGACCTGATAAGCATGTCCCATCAATGCACAGTGACCTGATAGGCATGTCCCATCAATGTACAGTGACATGATAAGCATGTCCCATCAATGCACAGTGACCTGATCAGCATGTCCCATCAATGCACAGTGACCTGACCAGCATGTCCCATCAATGCACAGTGACCTGATCAGCATGTCCCATCAATGCACAGTGACCCGATAAGCATGTCCCATCAATGCACAGTGACCTGATCAGCATGTCCCATCAATGCACAGTGACCTGATCAGCATGTCCCATCAATGCACAGTGACCTGATCAGCATGTCCCATCAATGCACAGTGACTTGATAAGCATGTCCCATCAATGCACAGTGACCGGATAAGCATGGCCCATCAATGCACAGTGACCTGATCAGCATGTCCCATCAATGTACAGTGACCTGATAAGCATGTCCCATCAAAGCACAGTGACCTGATCAGCAGGTCCCATCAATGCACAATGACCTGACCAGCATGTCCCATCAATGCACAGTGATTTGATCAGCATGTCCCATCAATGCACAGTGACTTATAAGCATGTCCCATCAATGCACAGTGACCTAAACAGCATGTCCCATCAATGCACAGTGATCTGATCAGCATGTCCCATCAATGCACAGTGACCTGATAAGCATGTCCCATCAATGCACAGTGACCTGATAAGCATGTCCCATCAATGCACAGTGACCTCACTAGCATGTCCCATCAATGCACAGTGACCTGACCAGCATGTCCCATCAATGCACAGTGACCTGATCAGCATCAATGCACAGTGACCTGATCAGCATGTCCCATCAATGCACAGTGACCTGATCAGCATGTCCCATCAATGCACAGTGACCTGATCAGCATGTCCCATCAATGCACAGTGACCTGATCAGCATGTCCCATCAATGCACAGTGACCTGATCAACATGTCCCATCAATGCACAGTGACCTGACCAGCATGTCCCATCAATGCACAGTGACATGATAAGCATGTCCCATCAATGCACAGTGACCTCATAAGCATGTCCCATCAATGCTCAGTGACCTGATAAGTATGTCCCATCAATGCACAGTGACCTGATAAGCATGTCCCATCAATGCACAGTGACCTGATCAGCATGTCCCATCAATAAACAGTGACCTAATCAGCATGTCCCATTAATGCACAGTGACCTGATAAGCATGTCCCATCAATGCATTGTGACCTGATAAGCATGTCCCATCAATGCACAGTGACCTGACCAGCATGTCCCATCAATACACAGTGACCTGACCAGCATGTCCCATCAATGCACAGTGATCTGATAAGCATGTCCCATCAATGCACAGTGACCTGACCAGCATGCCCCATCAATGCACAGTGACCTGATCAGCATGTCCAATCAATGCACAGTGACATGATAAGCATGTCCCATCAATGCACAGTGACCTGATAAGTATGTCCCATCAATTCACAGTGACCTGATAAGTATGTCCCATCAATGCACAGTGACCTGATCACCATGTCCCATCAATGCACAGTTACCTGATCAGCATGTCCCATCAATGCACAGTGACCTGATCAGCATGTCCCATCAATGTACAGTGACCTGACCAGCATGTCCCATCAATGCACAGCGACCTGATAAGCATGTCCCATCAATGCACAGTGACCTGATCATCATGTCCCATCGATGCACAGTGACTTGATCAGCATGTGTCATCAATGCACAGTGACCTGATCAGCATGTCCCATCAATGCACAATGACCTGACCAGCATGTCCCATCAGTGCACAGTGACCTGACCAGCATGTCCCATCAATGCACAGTGATCTGATCAGCATGTCCCATCAATGCACAGTGACCTGATCAGCATGTCCCATCAATGCACAGTGACCTGATCAGCATGTCCCATCAATGCACAGTGACCTGACCAGCATGTCCCATCAGTGCACAGTGACCTGACCAGCATGTCCCATCAATGCACAGTGACCTGACCAGCATGTCCCATCAATGCACAGTGACCTGATAAGCATGTCCCATCAATGCACAGTGACCTGACCAGCATGTCCCATCAATGCACAGTGACCTGATCAGCATGTCCCATCAATGCACAGTGACCTGATAAGCATGTCCCATCAATGCACAGTGACCTGATAAACATGTCCCATCAATGCACAGTGACCTGACCAGCATGTCCCATCAATGCACAGTGACCTGATAAGCATGTCCCATCAATGCACAGTGACCTGATCAGCATGTCCCATCAATGCACAGTGACCTGATCAGCATGTCCCATCAATGCACAGTGACCTGATCAGCATGTCCCATCAATGCACAGTGACCTGACCATCATGTCCCATCAATGCACAGTGACTTGACCAGCATGTCCCAACAATGCACAGTGACCTGACCAGCATGTCCCATCAATGCACAGTGACCTGATAAGCATGTCCCATCAATGCACAGTGACCTGATCAGCATGTCCCATCAATGCACAGTGACCTGACCTGCATGTCCCATCAATGCACAGTGACCTGATCAGCATGTCCCATCAATGCACAGTGACCTGATCAGCATGTCCCATCAATGCACAGTGACCTGATCAGCATGTCCCATCAATGCATAGTGACCTGATCAGCATGTCCCATCAATGCACAGTGACCTGATCAGCATGTCCCATCAATGCACAGTGACCTGATAAGCATGTCCCATCGATGCACAGTCACCTGACCAGCATCAATGTACAGTGACCTGACCAGCATGTCCCCTCAATGTACAGTGACCTGATAAGCATGTCCCATCAATGCACAGTGACCTGACCAGCATGTCCCATCAATGCACAGGGACCTGATAAGCATGTCCCATCAATGCACAGTGACCTGATCAGCATGTCCCATCAATGCACAGTGACCTGATAAGCATATCCCATCAATGCACATTGACCTGATAAGCATGTCCCATCAATGCACAGTGACCTGATAAACATGTCCCATCAATGCACAGTGACCTGACCAGCATGTCCCCATCAATGCACAGTGACCTGATAAGCATGTACCATCGATGCACAGTGACCTGACCAGCATGTCCCATCAATGCACAGTGACCTGGCAAGCATGTCCCATCAATGCACAGTGTCCTGACCTGCATGTCCCATCAATGCACAGTGACCTGATCAGCATGTCCCATCAATGCACAGTGACCTGATCAGCATGTCCCATCAATGCACAGTGACCTAATCAGCATGTCCCATTAATGCACAGTGACCTGATCAGCATGTCCCATCAATGCACAGTGACCTAATCAGCATGTCCCATCAATGCACAGTGACCTGATAAGCATGTCCCATCAATGCACAGTGACCTGACCAGCATGTCCCATCAATGCACAGTGACCTGATCAGCATGTCCCATCAATGCACAGTGACTTGATAAGCATGTCCCATCAATGCAGAGTGACCTGATCAGCATGTCCCATCAATGCACAGTGACCTGATCAGCATGTCCCATCAATGCACAGTGACCTGATCAGCATGTCCCATCAATGCACAGTGACCTGTCCAGCATGTCCCATCAATGCACAGTGACCTGATAAGCATGTCCCATCAATGCACAGTGACATGACCAGCATGTCCCATCAATGCACAGTGACTTAATAAGCATGTCCCATGAATGCACAGTGACCTGATCAGCATGTCCCATCAAAGCACAGTGAACTGATCAGCATGTCAAATCAATGCACAGTGACCTGATAAGCATGTCCCATCAATGCACAGTGACATGATAAGCATGTCCCATCAATGCACAGTGACCTGATAAGCATGTCCTATCAATGCACAGTGACCTGATAAGCATGTCCCATCAATGTACAGTGACCTGACCAGCATGTCCCATCAATACACAGTGACCTGACCAGCATGTCCCATCAATGCACAGTGACCTGACCAGCATGTCCCATCAATGCACAGTGACCTGATAAGCATGTCCCATCAATGCACAGTGACCTGACCAGCATGTCCCATCAATGCACAGTGACCTGATCAGCATGTCCCATCAATGCACAGTGACCTGATAAGCATGTCCCATCAATGCACAGTGACCTGATAAACATGTCCCATCAATGCACAGTGACCTGACCAGCATGTCCCATCAATGCACAGTGACCTGATAAGCATGTCCCATCAATGCACAGTGACCTGATCAGCATGTCCCATCAATGCACAGTGACCTGATCAGCATGTCCCATCAATGCACAGTGACCTGATCAGCATGTCCCATCAATGCACAGTGACCTGACCATCATGTCCCATCAATGCACAGTGACTTGACCAGCATGTCCCAACAATGCACAGTGACCTGACCAGCATGTCCCATCAATGCACAGTGACCTGATAAGCATGTCCCATCAATGCACAGTGACCTGATCAGCATGTCCCATCAATGCACAGTGACCTGACCTGCATGTCCCATCAATGCACAGTGACCTGATCAGCATGTCCCATCAATGCACAGTGACCTGATCAGCATGTCCCATCAATGCACAGTGACCTGATCAGCATGTCCCATCAATGCATAGTGACCTGATCAGCATGTCCCATCAATGCACAGTGACCTGATCAGCATGTCCCATCAATGCACAGTGACCTGATAAGCATGTCCCATCGATGCACAGTCACCTGACCAGCATCAATGTACAGTGACCTGACCAGCATGTCCCCTCAATGTACAGTGACCTGATAAGCATGTCCCATCAATGCACAGTGACCTGACCAGCATGTCCCATCAATGCACAGGGACCTGATAAGCATGTCCCATCAATGCACAGTGACCTGATCAGCATGTCCCATCAATGCACAGTGACCTGATAAGCATATCCCATCAATGCACATTGACCTGATAAGCATGTCCCATCAATGCACAGTGACCTGATAAACATGTCCCATCAATGCACAGTGACCTGACCAGCATGTCCCCATCAATGCACAGTGACCTGATAAGCATGTACCATCGATGCACAGTGACCTGACCAGCATGTCCCATCAATGCACAGTGACCTGGCAAGCATGTCCCATCAATGCACAGTGTCCTGACCTGCATGTCCCATCAATGCACAGTGTCCTGACCTGCATGTCCCATCAATGCACAGTGACCTGATCAGCATGTCCCATCAATGCACAGTGACCTGATCAGCATGTCCCATCAATGCACAGTGACCTAATCAGCATGTCCCATTAATGCACAGTGACCTGATCAGCATGTCCCATCAATGCACAGTGACCTAATCAGCATGTCCCATCAATGCACAGTGACCTGATAAGCATGTCCCATCAATGCACAGTGACCTGATCAGCATGTCCCATCAATGCACAGTGACCTGATCAGCATGTCCCATCAATGCACAGTGACCTGATCAGCATGTCCCATCAATGCACAGTGACCTGATCAGCATGTCCCATCAATGCACAGTGACCTGATCAGCATGTCCCATCAATGCACAGTGACCTGACCAGCATGTCCCATCAATGCACAGTGACATGATAAGCATGTCCCATCAATGCACAGTGACTTGATAAGCATGTCCCATCAATGCACAGTGTCCTGATCAGCATGTCCCGTCAATGCACAGTGACCTGACCAGCATGTCCCATCAATGCACAGTGACATGATAAGCATGTCCCATCAATGCACAGTGACCTGATAAGCATGTCCCATCAATGCTCAGTGACCTGATAAGTATGTCCCATCAATGCACAGTGACCTGATAAGCATGTCCCATCAATGCACAGTGACCTGATCAGCATGTCCCATCAATAAACAGTGACCTAATCAGCATGTCCCATTAATGCACAGTGACCTGATAAGCATGTCCCATCAATGCACAGTGACCTGATAAGCATGTCCCATCAATGCACAGTGACCTGACCAGCATGTCCCATCAATACACAGTGACCTGACCAGCATGTCCCATCAATGCACAGTGATCTGATAAGCATGTCCCATCAATGCACAGTGACCTGACCAGCATGCCCCATCAATGCACAGTGACTTGATAAGCATGTCCCATCAATGCACAGTGACCTGATCAGCATGTCCAATCAATGCACAGTGACATGATAAGCATGTCCCATCAATGCACAGTGACCTGATAAGTATGTCCCATCAATTCACAGTGACCTGATAAGTATGTCCCATCAATGCACAGTGACCTGATAGGCATGTCCCATCAATGCACAGTTACCTGATCAGCATGTCCCATCAATGCACAGTGACCTGATCAGCATGTCCCATCAATGTACAGTGACCTGACCAGCATGTCCCATCAATGCACAGCGACCTGATAAGCATGTCCCATCAATGCACAGTGACCTGATCATCATGTCCCATCGATGCACAGTGACTTGATCAGCATGTGTCATCAATGCACAGTGACCTGATCAGCATGTCCCATCAATGCACAATGACCTGATCAGCATGTCTCATCAATGCACAGTGACCTGATCAGCATGTCCCATCAATGCACAGTGACCTGACCAGCATGTCCCATCAGTGCACAGTGACCTGACCAGCATGTCCCATCAATGCACAGTGACCTGACCAGCATGTCCCATCAATGCACAGTGACCTGATAAGCATGTCCCATCAATGCACAGTGACCTGTACAGCATGTCCCATCAATGCACAGTGACCTGATCAGCATGTCCCATCAATGCACAGTGACCTGATAAGCATGTCCCATCAATGCACAGTGACCTGACCAGCATGTCCCATCAATGCACAGTGACCTGATAAGCATGTCCCATCAATGCACAGTGACCTGATCAGCATGTCCCATCAATGCACAGTGACCTGATCAGCATGTCCCATCAATGCACAGTGACCTGACCATCATGTCCCATCAATGCACAGTGACTTGACCAGCATGTCCCATCAGTGCACAGTGACCTGACCAGCATGTCCCAACAATGCACAGTGACCTGACCAGCATGTCCCATCAATGCACAGTGACCTGATAAGCATGTCCCATCAATGCACAGTGACCTGATAAGCATGTCCCATCAATGCACAGTGATCTGATCAGCATGTCCCATCAATGCACAGTGACCTGACCTGCATGTCCCATCAATGCACAGTGACCTGATCAGCATGTCCCATCAATGCACAGTGACCTGATCAGCATGTCCCATCAATGCATAGTGACCTGATCAGCATGTCCCATCAATGCACAGTGACCTGATCAGCATGTCCCATCAATGCACAGTGACCCGATAAGCATGTCCCATCAATGCACAGTGACCTGATCAGCATGTCCCATCAATGCACAGTGACCTTATAAGCATGTCCCATCAATGCACAGTGACCTGATAAGCATGTCCCATCAATGCACAGTGACCTGACCAGCATTGGTTTGTTGTAGTGTAGTCTTGGTCTCTCATGAGTCATGACTGGTCTGTTGGTTTTTTTAGTTCAAGCTAGCTCAGGGCAGGCCTGGGGATTGAATTTGCTTACCAGTTAAGGAAGGAAGAGGCTCCAGTCCAGAAATTAGGAGGCGGGTAAGTCTGGGCCGAGAGATGAATGACGATCAGACGAACGGAACGTTCTGGTCCTCCAATGGTCCGGCACACTCCGCTCACGTCACCAGCGTCTCCTCACCTCACAAGCAGCTTCAAGACAGTTCTTGCCGATGCTGACTGCGAACTTCAATGGAATGCTTGCTGATGATAGCGGCAGCCGCGGCGGTACGATAGTCCAACTCCGTCCGTTCTCCATGCGGCTCTCAGGCTCTCACTCTGTGCCGGCGGGCGGGAAGGACGTGACGCCAGGGCGGTGCACCGCCCCCACATGTCACGTGACCACAGGACCGTCCCGGGATGTCCTCCTGTGATTGGTCCAAGCTGGAGTCTGGACCAATCACAGCCAGGGGTCCATTAAAAAGGGGAGTGTCGGGGCGCATTGCTCTGTGCCCCGAAGACCCCCAGAAGGCTGCCAATCAGCCCCTCTGTCTGCCTCACGTGGGAGGCAAAACCCCACCCCCCCTATACCCACCACTAAGTCAGGCGCCCCTAGTGGGCTAAAAATTGACTTTTTTTTTTCTTCTTTTTGTCGAGGGGGGGGGGGGTGGCGCCCCTGCGCCCCCTATCGGCCTGCCACCACTGAATGGAACTTTTTTCCTTTTTTTGTTTTTTTCCTTCTACAATCAAGTTTTTCCTGTGAGAACTAGAATCAAGTGCCGGACTAGATGACGCACTGGATATGCTAGATCCTTACGGTCCTCCCAGTCTGGCCAGCGAGTGTGTGCAGATTGTAGCTCTGCGCTCAGTCGGCCATGATATAGCCCCACTGGAAGGGGGCTGGGCGATGAGTGTAACACCTCACAAGGACGCACATGACCAGATCATGGCCTGAGTCGCAGCATACCCCTGGCCCACAGCTCCCCCATTCCAAGATTTAAGCGGCCCATTCTGAGGTGGTCAGTCCTTCCTGTGACCTCCCAACCCCTCTGGTACCCCATTTCTAAGAAGCTCTTCCGTGCTACCCCCCAGGCTGTCTTGGTGGTGTAAGATGCGTATGGGGAGCTGTGGCTGGCAGGGGCTGGGAGCACAATGCAGCTGCTCCCGCTACAAATAGCACATGTTTTGATCATGGTAGGGGGTCCCTGGTAAGCCCTCCATTGATGTTTTAAATGCCTGCAATTAGCCCTGGGGTCTAGTGTGCCACGCTTCCGGCGTGTGGTGCCGCCATTTTATTGTAGTTCATACATTGTACTCGGCAGCCATGTTTGTTGAGGCTCCCATGGAAGTTTATGGGCTGCCATTTTCTTGTAGGCACGGGAGCGGTGTGCAGTGGGGGCCTCTAGTGGTGACACAGCCGTTCCACTTCTTTTAAGAATGGAATGGAGCAGGCTGACTGACACTGCTGGTTCTCACTCTGTGCAGTGTTGTGAGTCTACGGGGCTGTATGCGGCCCTCCTTCCTGCTGTGACTGGGAGCTGTAGTGCCACAATTAAAGTGGTCATATTACAAACATTTTTTGACCAAAATGTTTTTACAAATCTAGTGGTCCCAGGTTGCTCAATGGAACATTCAGAATGAGTGTGACCACCGGACCCACTCTCAGAGGCTGCGGGACCCTCCAAATCTACGTCCGCCCTGGCGGCCATGATGGCGGTCCTGCAGTCGCTGGTATCAAAGGTGGATATGACCCTGTAGAACAGACAGGGAAAGAAGCACCCTCCACCGTCACCTGCCCCCTCTGTGTGATTCTAAAGCAGTAGTTCTTAACCTGGGTTCGATCGAACCCCAGGGGTTCGGTGAGTCAGTCTCCGGGGATCGGCGGGGGGACAAAGGGGCAATTGCTCCCCCCGAGAAAATATTACTGATTGTGAGGCCGAGCGCACCCCGGGAAATCAGAGCTGCGGTCGGGACAACTCACAGCCATTACACTTGACACTCCGCCCCCTGTACCTCCCCCAGCAGGTTTCCAGCCTATCTCCTGCAGGCTGCTTGCTGCGTGAGTGGGCGGGATGGGGATGTACCTGACCACGGAGATCGCGCCCGCCTGGAAGAGGGAAGTGTGAGCAGCTGAGCAGAGGGAGCCGAGTGAATGTTCCTGGAGGTAGGCTCAGCTAGCTGTACATGGTGGATTCGTTTACAAGGACCTCTATGCTACGTCTGCTGAGTTACTGCAGCTTAGCATAGAGGTGCTGTTAGCTGACAGATGGAAATGCATGTCCTTTTCATTTAGCTCAATAAAGCATTGTGAATACCCCCTGGTGTGTGCCCTCCTGATACCCCATGGAATGCTCTCCCAACACCTCCCCCCAATGTGTGCCCTCCTAACACCCCATGGTATGCCCTCCAAACACCTCCCCAAAGTGTGTTCCCTCTTGACACCCCATGCTATGTCCTCCCAACCCCCCCAGTGTGTGCCCTCCCACAACCCCCCCCCCCCAGTGTATGTCCTCCTGATACCCCATGGAATGCCCTCCCAACACCTACCCCCAGTGTGTTCCCCCCAGTGTGTGCCCTCCTGATACCCCATAGTATGCCCTCCCAACACCTCCCCCCTCAGTGTGTTCTCTCCTGACACCCCATGGTGTGCCCTCCTGACACCCCATGTTTTAATGGTTTTGTTCTTTGTTCTTAATGGTTTTGTTTTTTGAGATACAGTCGCCAACACTTGCAGGGAGGCCCCAGCGAGATTTGAACTCGCGACCCCTGGTTTACAAGACCAGTGCTCTAACCCCTGAGCTATGGAGCCTTTTTTTTTTTTTATGTTTTTTTTTTTTTTAATGGTTTTGTTCATTTTGTGCACCTATGTATAAATATATATCTAAATATATACCTATGTTTTGAATTTGAAAAAATCATATTTTATTTTTTCAATTAAGAAGGGTTCGGTGAATGCGCATATGAAACTGGTGGGGTTCAGTACCTCCAACAAGGTTAAGAACCACTGTTCTAAAGGCTGATGTGGCCGCCGTGGACGCCAGCAACCCCATGGGGTCTGCATCCACGCAATTGATGGCTCTGATAGTGAGGATGAGTCCTCTTCCACGTCTTCCGCACAAGAAAAGTCACTTCTGGAGGCACTGATAGTATCAGTGCGGGAAACTTTAAAGATGGAAGACACAGCCGGCGCTACGTCAGCTGCGCCGGTGCAGTTAGGTACCCGCAGACCGTCCAAGGCGATTAAGGCATTTCTGTTTCCCCCCTATTTTGATGAGATTGTCACTAGTGAGTGGAGTTCCCCAAAATTAAAGGTTGGGATACATAAGCGTTTTGCTCAGAGGTACCCCTTTGAGGATTCCCTCTTGAAGAAACTGGCGGTTCTGCTGGTGGTAGATTCACAGGTTTCCAGGCTGAAGAAGGCCATTGTGACGTTACTCACCATCACTGGGAATGAAAGACAGACACTATATGTGGGGCATTTGCAGTAATGTTACTTTGGATTCAAGTCCATGTCTCCCCAAGACAGTAAGACTCAAGGCAAATGCTAATATCAACTCAACCACTTGTCTTCCATACATTGTTGAATAAGCTGATTTACTGACCTGTTATCTACAATGGGTTCTGTGTTTACACTCATAATAATGTGTATTGTATTTCAGGAGCTCGAGGACGGCAGTCTGCTAGTTAATTGGCTCAGGTTGATTGAATCATTGTCATCTATTAGTTACTGGTAGAAAAGTAGAATACTGTTTGTGTTGGCTGTCCTTTAGATAATGAGTTCAGGGTAATTTTAATTCTGTATACAAGGCTATCTGCATATGATAATGTAATCAGGCCCACCTGACCTGGGGTAGTAGATTGATCAGGAGGGGGATGTTTCCTTGTGCTGTATATATTGAGTGTGAAACTGTTTAATAAAGAGAAGGTTCCAGAACTTGTACAAGCTAAGTTGTTGGCTAGCTTTGTATGGTGGCGGCTAGGATATTTGATATCTATGTTTAAGACTGGGAGGAAGCGGTATACTGATGGAGGCCCACAAACACAGTGTGGGTCGCGGTTCTGTTACAGCCACCTTGTTACCAGTGGAGGACACTCTGTCCTTTAAAGATCCTGCAGACAGGAAGGCTGAGGCCCTGGTCCGCCATCTTTTCACTGTGACAGGTTCAATATTGAGGCCGGTGTTCGCCATTGCCTTGGTCTCTCCGACTTTAACGGAATGGGCTAGAATCCTGCGCCAGGATTTGGAAGGGAGTCAACATCCCCCGGAGCTGGCGGAATTGACGGACCAGTTGATACAGGGGTTGCAGTATATCCGTAAAGCCTCCCTGGATGTGGCCCCGTTGGTCTGCAGGGCGTCTGTGACTGCCAATGGTGGGGAAAAAATTCCTTCCATTGTCACCAACAATGAGCCACTGTTCCTCCCACTGACACTAACAATGGGGCACAGCTCCTCCCACTGACATCAATGAAAGGGCACAATTCCTCCCACTGACACCAATGATGGGGCATTGCTCCTCCCACTGACACCAACGAAAGGGCACAATTCCTCCCACTGACACTAATGATGGGGCAGAATTTGTCCCACTAATGCTAACGATGGGCAAAAATTTGTCCCACGGACACCAACGATGGGGCACTAGTCCTCCCACTGACACCAACAATGGGGCTTTGCTTACCCACACTGGATGCCAGGACATTTTCTACTCCCATTGGCCCTAGTCCGGCCCCCTCTAAAGTCTGATAGACAGAAGTTTGGGGACAGTGACTGAGGTCTCTGATGTGACAGGGAACCCAATGTCTGAATGGATTGCCTTGAGATTTTGCATACTTTTAAAACCCTGCATACTTTTTGCATACTTTCTGCTAAACCCTTCTGTGTGTATGGACACATCAGCTATCATTGAGCTGTGTTCACATCTGTACAAAAAAAGCACTATGCAGATCTGAACGTGGCGTTTAACATCTGTGTACACATCATCCTGAGTCGATGGTGAGGTGAATTGTCAGGATAAGATTGGAGGTCCAGGGGATCACATACATTTTATTCAGGACTGTCCTATTGTACATCTGTGCTGGTCAGACATCACTGACCTCCTTTCCATGTTATCCGGTGTCCATAGCGGTGTGATTTCGGTGATCGAATATTGCTTCATACTAACCGGAGATTGTTCTTCAGGAAACCCACCGATACAGAATGGTGGTACACAGAGGAGGGGGAGCCGGTGAGAGCTGGACATATCATTCCCAGACCCGTGTTCCAGAGATGAGACGGCATCATCCCAGAGCAGTGGAAAGGAAGCTGAGTATTACCTGTCCTTAGATCTGATGGCTGCATTAGTTTTACTTTTTCACAGCAGTGATCAAATATTTATTCATTTGGGTACAGCTTCACACGGCCGCACAATTATCAGGTAAAGCATTGCAGTGCCGTATCGCAAAACACGGGGGCCTGGTCAGGAAGGGGGTTTAACCTCCTGGAGCTGAAGTGGTTAATTGTGGAATGTGAGAAGTCTTTGTTCTGACACTCGGATACATCAGGTTTTCTGCATGTGAGAGACAAGAAGTCCCTTCCAGTGGGTGTGATTGGGAATAGCTCTCCTGTATCATTAGCAGGGTTCTCAGATCATTAAAGCAGAATTACACCCTATTGGGGAAGTTCCACTTCTCCTCCGCTCTTCTTCTTTTGAAACTTTTTATTTTTGGGGGGAGTGCATACTTAAAAAAACGAGACCATTCTACTGTAAGTTCCCTCCCACAACCTTTTGGGACATGTCACAGGTCCTAGGAGGCTGAGGGATCATTTGTGCAGCACATTTTGCTCATGCACATTGAGAAGCCAATTGTGAAGCCGCAAGGAGTGACAGCCGGCTTCCCACACTAAACATGCCGGTGATAGGAACACAAAGAACCAGCCTGGGTGAGGACAGCGCTGGATCCCTGGGCCGGTAAGTATCCTGTTATTAAAAGCTTCTTTTTTTTTCATTTTGGATAGAGTAGGGGAGGGTTTAAACCTCTGTCATGTTTTGCTTTTTGTGTCCCAGTGAGATCTCCCTTTACTTTCTGTCCCATAGCCAAAACAGGGAGTGAGCGGAAATCCCTCCAAAGTGAGGGAATCCCTAATTGTCATCAGAACTAGTGTCCCCATTGGAAGATGTCCTCTTTATTTCTGTTCTGGTGACACCACTTAGAATTCAGAATATTTTTTTCCTTTTTTTTTTTCTTTATAATGGTCACCAGGACAAATGAAGAGGGTAAATCTCCCTAATGGGGACACAGACAGCAATAAAACCCGACGGGTGTTCTAATCTATTTCCACTCTATCCAAAATAAAGATAAAAGTTTTACCTTCAGTTCTACTTTAAGAAAGGGTGGTGTGGCTGACTGGTACACTATAGAAAACATCTATTGCTCTATTGTAAATGAAGTATCCCTAAAACAGATGGCAGAATGGTTGCTGGCACTCTGTAGGTTAGAATGAAACAGCTGGAGACATTGCTTGTGCTTTTTCCCCATTCTCACACCTTGATAAAACAACTCCCAAGTGACAGTCCTCCAAATGTCCTCCCATATTATAGCCAGATCAAATACTCTGTACAGGAACAACAATGCATTCACATCTTCTATGTAATATTGGATTTACAGTATCTCACAAAACTGAGTACACCCCTCACATTTTTGTAAATATTTTATTATAACTTTTCATGTGACAACACTGAAGAAATTACACTTTGCTACAATGTAAAGTAGTGAGTGTACAGCTTGTATAACAGTGTAAATTTGCTGTCCCCTCAAAATAACTCAACACACAGCCATTAATGTCCAAACCGCTGGCAACAAAAGTGAGTACACCCCTAAGTGAAAATGTCCAAATTGGGCTCATATAGCCATTTGCTCAGCGTCATATCCAGAGGTTGTCCTTGGGAAATAGATGTATGAGTGCTGCCAGCATTGCTGCAGAGGTTGAAGGGGTGGGGGGGGGGATCAGCCTGTCAGTGCTCAGACCATACGCCACACACTGTATCAAATTGGTCTGCATGGCTGTCATCCCAGAAGGAAGCCTCTTCTAAAGATGATGCACAAGAAAGCCTGCAAACAGTTAGCTGAAGACAAGCAGACTAAGGACATGGATTACTGGAACCATGTCCTGTGGTCTGATGAGACCAAGATAAACTTTTTTGGTTCAGATGGTGTCAAGCGTGTGTGGCGGCAACCAGGTGAGGAGTACAAAGACAAGTGTGTCTTGCCTACAGTCAAGCATGGTGGTGGGAGTGTCATGGTCTGGGGCTGCATGAGTGCTGCCGGCACTTGGGAGCTACAGTTCATTGAGGGTACCATGAATGCCAACATGTACTGTGACATACTGAAGCAGAGCATGATCCCCTCCCTTCAGAGACTGGGCTGCAGGGCAGTATTCCAACATGATAACGACCCCAAACACACCTCCAAGATGACCACTGCCTTGCTAAAGTAGATGAGGGTTAAGGTGATGGACTGGCCAAGCATGTCTCCAGACCTAAACCCTAGTGAGCATCTGTGGGGCATCCTCAAATGGAAGGTGGAGGAGCGCAAGGTCTCTAACATCTACCAGCTCTGTGATGTCGTCATGGAGGAGTGGAAGAGAACTCCAGTGGCAACCTGTGAAGCTCTGGTGAACTCCATACCCAAGAGGGTTAAGGCAGTGCTGGAAAATAATGGTGGCCACAAAAAATATTGGCACTTTGGGCCCATTTTGGACATTTTCTCTTAGAGGTGTACTCACTTTTGTTGCCAGTGGTTTAGACATTATTGGCTGTGTGTTGAGTTATTTTGAGGGGACAGCAAATTTACACTGTTATATAAGCTGTACACTCACTACTTTACATTGTAGCAAAGTGTCATTTCTTCAGTGTTGTCACATAAAAGGCTATAATAAAACATTTACAAAAATATGAGAGGTGCACTTACTTTTATGAGATACTGTATATCATTAGAATTTTGTTATCTTCACTGGTTATTTGTATGCCTATATGCTAGAGGAATACCTCTCTGCACAGTTATTGCTTCTTTACACACACAAAGCTCCTCTGGGTCACTCCCTGGTGCTTTATTTTCTCTCTTACCTGAACTTCCTCCATCTCTCCACTAGAGGTCACACTTTTAGCAGCCTACCACAAGAGGACGCATTACCTCTAACACTCCACAGGATGTCTCTCCTTCACCATCTATTTTATCCTCCTTTTGTCTAGATCAGGGGTCTCCAATCTTTCTTAACAAAGGGCCAGTTTATTGTCCTTCAGATATTAGGCAGACCGGACTGTGGTCCCTCAGGAGTAGAAAATGCCCCAGCGACAGTGGGAATAAACAATGCCTCTGACTTGGTGGTCAATGGGAGTAAAAAAAAAAACAAAAAAAAAACAGCACCTTCTATCAGTAAGACCAGGAATAGTAACTATCATTAGTATTGGAGAAATAGTGCCCCATCTTTGGCGTCATTGAGAGGAACAGTCCTCCATTGTTGGTGTTAATAGGAGAAATGGTTCCCAGAGGGCCAGATAAATGCAAACAAAGGGATGCATTCAGCCTTCAGGCTGCAGTTTGGAGACCACTGGTCTAAATGGCCCCAAAGACACCTCTGTGACTTTTTAATGAGTTATAATAACAATACAACAAAATCATTTTGCAATTAAAGTGGGAGAATTTGTCTTTCTTTCCTGCAGCAGTTCTTCTTGTGTCTGGCCCTCAGCACAGACCACCAGGTCATGCTTTCTATTACTTCCAGGTAGGAGCACATGTATAAAGTTGAAGGCCGGGGTCAATATAAAAGGCAACAACAAAGTAGAGTGTGAATGGCATATCATTGTTTGGGTGGATGTCCTGCAAATCTTTCCCTATAGGTTCCTTTAGTTCCTCCTTTACACTGTGACCACCATTGTCTATGCCAAAGGTCTCGAAACTGCGTCCTTTTGCTTGTCTTCATTCGGCTCTTGGGACATTAATCTTCCCACTAACGCCAAAAATTAAGTGCTATTCCTCCCACTGATACCACTTGAGAAAGGAGTGCGCAGGCCCAGACCGGGTTTTGACGCATGCTCCGAAATGCGTTGTGAGCCCAGCCTGCCATTCCTGCCCTTCTTCCTATCTGTGACGTCAGAGCCGCCAGCCGCCACACAGCGTCCTCGCCTGTCCACCCGAAGGAAGACAACAAAGCTGGCCTCTCCAGTCTCCCCGGACTTCCGGACACCACTTGGACATTGCGGACCATGATACCATCTCCCGGAGCTTGACGTTCTCTTCTTACCTGCATGTGAGTCACTACATGCTTTTATTGTCAAATAAATTGTTTACCACACTCAAGAGGCACTTTCCTCTCTTCCTATCTTCATGCACAGAGTCGACTTCACTCCACCGGTCAGCTTGCCCTGAGTGTTCTTCCATCCATCCATCCATCCCTGGAACCATCCTGGACCCTCCCCTACCCTATTGGACTTCAGGATAGTCCTCTAATGCCTTCCTTTTTCCAGGGACCTGCACATGGACTTTTAATCCCCTCCTTGTGCCTTGTATACCTCTGATGATTTATTGTGTCTTGGTTACATACTCTGACACTAACCCACAACTGCAGCAGTAACCTCCACTGCACTACCTCTGAGCGCCAACACCCCTTAATTCTTCCCACTGACATCATTGATGATGCGCTATTCCTCCCATTGATACCAATGATGGGGCGCCATTCTTCCCACTGATACCAGTGATGGGACACTATTCCTTCCACTGATATCAATGATGGGACACTATTCCTTCCACTGATACCAATGATGGGACACTATTCCTTACACTTATACCAATGATGGGGCGCCATTCTTCCCACGGATACCAATGATGGGACACTATTCCTTCCACTGATACCAATGATGGGACACTATTCCTTCCACTGATACCAATGATGGGGCGCCATTCTTCCCACTGATACCAATGATGGGACACTATTCCTCCCACTGATACCAATGATGGGACACTATTCCTTACACTGATACCAATGATGGGGCGCCATTCGTCCCACTGATACCAGTGATGGGACACTATTCCTTCCATTGATATCAATGATGGGACACTATTCCTTCCACTGATACCAATGATGGGACACTATTCTTCCCACTGATACCAATGATGGGACACTATTCCTCCCACTGATACCAATGATGGGACACTATTCCTTACACTAATACCAATGATGGGGCGCCATTCTTCCCACTGATACCAGTGATGGGACACTATTCCTTACACTGATACCAATGATGGGCGCCATTCTTCCCACTGATACCAGTGATGGGGCGCTATTCCTCCCATTGATACCAATGATGGGGCGCCATTCTTCCCACTGATACCAGTGATGGGACACTATTCCTTCCACTGATACCAATGATGGGACACTATTCCTCCCACTGATACCAATGATGGGACACTATTCCTTCCACTGATACCAATGATGGGGCGCCATTCTTCCCACTGATACCAATGATGGGACACTATTCCTCCCACTAATACCAATGATGGGACACTATTCCTTCCACTGATACCAATGATGGGACACTATTCCTTCCACTGATACCAATGATGGGACGCCATTCTTCCCACTGATACCAGTGATGGGACCCTATTCCTCCCACTAATAACAATGATGGGACACTATTCCTTCCACTGATACCAATGATGGGACACTATTCCTTCCACTGATACCAATGATGGGACACTATTCCTCCCACTGATACCAATGATGGGACACTATTCCTTCCACTGATACCAATGATGGGGCGCCATTCTTCCCACTGATACCAGTGATGGGACACTATTCCTCCCACTAATACCAATGATGGGACACTAATCCTTCCACTGATACAAATGATGGGACACTATTCCTCCCACTGATACCAATGATGGGACACTATTCCTTACACTGATACCAATGATGGGGCGCCATTCTTCCCACTGATACCAATGATGGGACACTATTCCTCCCACTAATACCAATGATGGGACACTATTCCTTCCACTGATACCAATGATGGGACACTATTCCTTACACTGATACCAATGATGGGGCGACATTCTTCCCACTGATACCAATGATGGGACACTATTCCTTACACTGATACCAATGATGGGACACTATTCCTTACACTGATACCAATGATGGGGCGCCATTCTTCCCACTGATACCAGTGATGGGGCACTATTCCTCCCTCTGATTCCAGTGATGGGGCACCATTTCTCCTACTGATTCTCATGATGGGGCACCATTACTCCCACTGATACCAATGATGGGGCACCATTTCTCCCACTGATACCAATAATGGTGCGCCTATCCTCCCACTGATGCCAATGAAGGGGCACTATTCCTTCCACGGACCCTGAAGGGACACTATTCCTCTCACCGATACGAATGATGGGGCACCATTCTTCCTACTGATATCAATGATGGGGAGCCATTGTTCTCACGAGCAGCAATAATGGCGCCGAATATTCGGAACCCCCCCAAACGTGTCTCCTTCTTTCAGGATATGTGTGGAATTTTTCCATGCAGGTCTTGTAGGGTCTGTAAATATAACATCGCGGGCCGGAGGAAAAGTGAAATGTTTGTGACTGGTGTGACTAAACTCACACAAAAAATAAAACCATTCATCTCTTGCACCTCGAGATATGTGGTATACCTTATTAGGTGCCCATGCGGGATGGAGTACGTGGGACGTACCACGAGGATGTTGAGGGTACGCCTTAATGAGCATATCACAAATATTTTAAATGGCTTCCCCAAGCATAGTGTGTCTCATCATTATGACGAGTGTCACAACAAAGATCCTACTGGCACCCTATTCTTGGGGATTGACAAGTTTACTTCTAATTGGAGGGGGAGCAATCTCACTCGTGGGGTGTCTAAACTGGAGACAGCTTGGATTTATAGATTAAAATTCTACACGCCACATGGACTGAACATTGAGTGGGATATTAACGCTTTTATAGCAAATTCCTAATTGTCTCCATTCTCTCCACCCCATTTTCATATTGGGTTATATATAGCTGATCTATATTTACAGTTTATAGGTGTATTGAGGTTTATTAATGTATTTGTTATGTTTTTAGTGGTTTTTATGGTTTGTTTTATTTATTTCATGTATAGTACTTGTAGGTTCCAAATTTGGACACAAGATGGCGTCGTTGTCCTATATTGCAATTTTTATTATATTGTGACAATTAATCCTTCCTGTCTCTGAGTGTCATTTTTTGAGTCAGATTGGATCGAACTATGTCCAATATCATATAGAAGTTACCTGTCATCATTAGTTTCGGCCTTTTGACTTTTGATGACCTACTTCCTTCTAGGGGGGGAGAAGCACATTGAATTGTGACTCCCTTCCGGGTGTTTTGTATACAGTGCTCTATTTTCCTTCGGGGTTGCGGAACACATGATGGCGATTTCCGCTTCCGGTTTTCAGTCAGCCAATCTGATCGCCTCTATCATCATAAAAAGGCGCCCTTCAGTAGCGGGGCCACGCGCCTGAAGACGTCAGTCATATGTGACGAAACGCCGCGTCGGGCCGCCCTCGTTGGACGCCTACATGTAATAGAGGACATTGGCTGCTACCTTGTTATCCAATTGGAACCACGCAGGTCGGCGTGTGATCTGCATATTATACCCTTCTCAAATATGAGTGCTATATATTTTGCTTTACTTCTAATAAAATTTATGGAAATATACTGCACTATTAAGGGTTTTATTTCCTTCCTTTGAGTGGCTCCTGTAAAGCCCCGTACACACGTACCGATGGTCGGCTTACAAATGTTCCTCTTTTCTCCCCGGGATGTCGGTGTCTGCTGAAAAGTGCAAAGACAGCACAAGGACAGCACAAGAATTTTGTCTGCCGACTGCAGAAGTGATGTCATGTAATGGTTAACTTTCCCTGTGTTTTCTATTTTCTGAGCATGCCCAGTCTTGCAAATCTGCGGTCTGTCGGCCGAATTGTGTACTGACAGGCGAACAATCGTCCGTTCTGGTGTCGGCATACAAATATTTTCATGTTTGCAAGAAAGACTTTTGTCCGCGGATTGTGCGCAGACATCTGTCGGAGGCACCATACTAACACGCGTACAATCGGCAGATCCTTCGTCCACCGACGTTTGTATGCCGACGATCGGTACGTGTGTACGGGCCATTAGACTTACTGTCAAGGTATCAGCTTTGGGATTCATCTTTGCGAAGAGGTCTGGTCCAATTCGTCACCAAGTGTGTTGCAGTCTGTATGATAGTTCAAAGCCCAATACATTTAATTGTCTGGTAAGCGTGTTTTAAACACTCTTCTTGGTGGTGGATCCTCTTCACTCTACTGCAATTGGGTGCTGTGCAATATCACTGGTGAAAATCGACTTTTTATATGGACTTTTTTTTTTTTTTTCCATAAGAAATTTTTATTGAGTTTTAAATAGAAAACATACATAATATACATTACACATAAGTACAAAAGCATGGAATGTATACACAAATAAAGAAGAGTGAATGGTAAGATAACACAAACTTGGAATAACATGGCAAAAATTAAGCGGAATAAACATCTTCGTTATAACAGTGGGTTCATGGAGAGTAGTCATACAGATAACATGGCCACGAGTCTGTCTAATCTGAAAATCGGGGTTACCTGAGGCAGGGGGCCATATTAGTTAAGGATATGCGTGGGGAAGGCAACATGTGCCACAGCGGCACCATTAACTGGGAAGTGCTATCCATCCAACCAGAGGGAGGAGGGTGAGGCGGACCTCATGTTACAGATAGGATTGGCAGCAAGGATGGGAAATGTCATTATAATGGGGGACTTTAATTATCCAGATATAGACTGGGCAGAAGGAACCGCACACTCAGCCAAGGCTCGGCAGTTCCTAAATGTTTTGCAGGACAATTTCATGGGTCAGATGGTGAACGCACCGACAAGAAGCAATGCGGTACTTGACCTACTGATTACCAACAATACAGACCTGATCACGGATATAGAAATACGGGACAACTTAGGGAACAGTGACCATAGGTCAATTGGTTTCAGTATTAATTACAGTAATAGGAAACACAAGGGTAATATAAGGACGCTGAATTTCACAAGAGCCAATTTCCCTAAACTGCGCTCGCTGCTAGAAAATATCAAATGGGATAGAACCCTGGGAACAAAGAACACGGAGGAAAAATGGGAGTGCTTCAAGAGCATACTTAACAAGGGAGTGGGCCAGTGCATTCCACAGGGAAATAAATTTAAAAGAGCAAAACTAAACCCTGGGTGGCTAAACTCCAACATTAAAATGTATATTAGAGCTAAAGAAAAGGCCTTCAAAAAATACAAGACTGAGGGGTCATTGGCAGCATTTAAGCACTACAAAGAGTGTAATAAGAAATGTAAAGATGAAATCAGGGCGGCTAAAATAGAACACGAGAGACATATAGCGGAGGAGAGCAAAAAGAACCCCAAGAAGTTCTTTAAGTATATAAACAGTAAGAAAGCCAGGCCAGAGCACATTGGCCCCATAAAAGATGATAAAGGAAAAATGGCCACTGAGGACAGAGAAAAGGCGGAAGTGTTAAATAATTTATTTTCTTCAGTCTTCACAAAGGAATCGGGGGGCTACACGAAACCCGCTTGTAAGGCCGAACTAAATAATACACCTCAGGAAGTGCCGCCATGGCTAACAGAGGATAGACTTAGAGCTAAACTAGAGAAACTTAACATAAATAAATCCCCGGGACCGGATGGCTTGCACCCGAGGGTTCTTAATGAGCTCAGCCAGGTGATTGCCAGACCATTATTCTTGATCTTTAAGGATAGTTTACAGACGGGTATGGTGCCAGCTGATTGGAAAAAAGCCAACGTGGTACCAATATTTAAAAAGGGGCCGAGATATATCCCGGGTAACTATAGGCCGGTCAGCCTAACATCAGTAGTCTGCAAAATTTTGGAGGGGATGATAAGGGACCACATACAAGACTTTAGTAATGAAAATGGTATTATAAGTAGAAATCAGCATGGATTCATGAAAAATCGTTCGTGCCAAACCAATCTGTTAACCTTCTACGATGAAGTGAGCTGCCACCTAGATAAAGGTAAGCCTGTGGATGTGGTGTATCTGGACTTCGCAAAGGCCTTTGACACCGTTCCTCACAAACGCTTACTGTACAAACTAAGGAAGGTAGGTATGGATCATAAGGTGAGTACCTGGATAGAGACCTGGCTCCAGGGGAGAGTCCAGAGGGTGGTGATTAATGGGGAGTACTCGGATTGGGCGGGTGTGGAAAGTGGGGTCCCCCAGGGTTCTGTCCTGGGACCAATCCTGTTTAATTTATTCATAAATGATCTAGAGGAGGGGATATCTAGTACAATCTCAGTATTTGCAGATGATACTAAATTAGGCATGCCAATATCTTCTATGCAGGATGTGGAAATCTTGCAAGCAGACCTGAACAAAATAACGGGGTGGGCAACCACATGGCAGATGAGGTTTAATGTAGAAAAATGTAAAGTAATGCACTTGGGTGCCAGAAACCAGAAAGCAAGCTATTCACTAGGGGGTGAACCTCTGGGTGAGTCTAGGATGGAAAAGGACTTGGGGGTACTGGTAGACAACAGGCTTGGCAGTGGCATGCAATGCCAAGCCGCCGCAAGCAAAGCCAACAGAATACTGGGATGTATAAAAAGGGGGATTCACTCCAGAAATAAAGAGATTATTCTCCCGCTCTACAAGACTCTGGTCCGGCCACATCTGGAGTATGCTGTCCAGTTCTGGGCACCGGTCCGCAGGAAGGATGTGCTGGAACTGGAGAAAGTCCAGAGGAGGGCAACAAAAATAATTAGGGGAATGGAGGACATCGGCTATGAGGAAAGACTACAAGCACTGAACCTATTCTCTCTGGAGAAGAGACGATTGAGGGGGGATATGATATCAATGTACAAATACTGTACTGGCGACCCTAGCATAAGGAACAAACTATTCAGAGAAAGGGAATACAATAAGACACGTGGCCACTCACTAAAACTTGAGGAAAGGCGGTTTAACCTTAAAGTGCGTAAGGGGTTCTTCACTGTAAGAGCGGTAAGGATGTGGAATTCTCTTCCACAAGCAGTCGTATCAGCGGGGAGCATAGATAGTTTCAAAAAACTATTAGATGTACACCTTAAAGACCACAACATACAGGGGTACACAATGTACGGTTAAAAGCAAACACACACGCATCATGGGTTGAACTGGATGGACTTGTGTCTTTTTTCAACCTCACTAACTATGTAACTATGTTGTACATAGGGCAGGGGTTGAATATGGCCGGGATGCAAGCTAGTACCCACTAATTATCGGATAGGTAATCAATTTTTACCAAGAAGAGGAGACAAACAGACAAACAACAGAACGGGTGGGAATGATGGGGAAGGGGAAGAGGGGTGAGGGGTGGGGAAGAGGAGGGGGGGGGGGAGCAAGGGATGTAGAGGGGGGTGAGTGGGGGTTAAAGTAAAGAAAAGAGGGCAGGCGGGGATGAAAAGGAACAGTATATGATCAAAGGTGTATCAATTAAATCATGAAGTGTTGTCTTTGGTTTCCATAATTGATTTGTAAGTGGCGGTATCCTTGAATCTGATCCAATCTATCCATAGGGCTGAAAACTTGTGGATTTGATCATTTGAAATGCTGATTAATTCCTCCATTTCCTCAATTCTATTGAGTCTAAGGAACCATTCCCTAGAAGATGGAATGGAGGTTGATTTCCAATGGCATGGCAGGCATAGTTTAGCAGCAGTTAGCATGTGGCGGGCAAGGATCGGCCTGGGTGTGTTTTGAGTGGCTGGGACGTGGTTGAGAAGAAAATGGCCGGGGGTCAGGGGAAGGTCATAAGACGTGACCTCACGCACCAACCTGTGAACCATCTCCCAGAAAGGCTGGATATTGGGGCAGGACCACCAGATGTGAAGCATGGATCCGGTTTCCTGACGGCACCTCCAACAGGTGTCGGGAACCCCAGGTTGAAATTTATGAATTCTATCTGGCGTCCTGTACCAACGCGTTAGGATTTTATATCCATTTTCCTGGGTGGTGACGTTAATAGAGGCCCGGTGAACCGAGCGGCACATAGTTTCCCAGTCCTTTTCAGAAAGGGAGAGTTGGAGGTCACGGGACCAGGCTTGCGCAAAGGGGGCCAGAGCGACTGGAGGAGCGTCGAGTAGGTGGCCATAGAGTTCCGAAATCAAGTGTCGCTGTGGTTTGGCGCGGATGCTGATAGCTTCCAAAGGGGTCGGGGGTCTCGACCAATCGCTAGAGGTAGCTGAGGTAGTAAGAAAGTGTCGAATCTGGAAATAGGACCAGAGTGGAAGAGTGTATGGTGTTATGGAGCGATTAATCTCTTCCCAGGAGAGGAGATTTCCATCCTTGAAAAAACAGTGAGCAAGTATTTCCTGATGAGGCCAATTGTGTCGAAGGAAATTAAGTGAGTTGCCGGGTGGAAATGCGGGATTCATCCTCAAAGAGGTTAAGGGGCCAACCCGCGGGTTGATCCGGAGCTTTTTGCGCCACTTGTCGTGGACCAGGAGCGGAGGTCCAATTAGGGGGTGACATTTAAGAGATAGGGGAACGGAAGAGAAGGGCATCCAAGCCAGTAAGTGAAGCGGGATTTCTGAAAAGGAATTTTCAAGATTCACAACCAGTTTGCTGGAGGAGTGAAGATTCCAGTCCAGAAGTCTGGTCAGGATGCATGCCTTGTGATAGGTCTGTAAGTCCGGGAGGCCCAGGCCACCTTTGTGTTTAGGGGCCATCAGGCGGGTGAGTTTGATCCTGGGAGGTTTCCCATCCCACAAAAATTTAGAACAGGTAGTCCGAAGGGTCGTGAAGAATGAAGCCGGGAGTTGAATGGGAGCCGCCTGGAATAGATACAACAGTCTGGGAAGGATAGACATCTTGAGTAGGGCGGCCCTGCCAAACCACGAAACGCGTATATTCTTCCACGCCCGTAGGTCGCTGCAAATAGCTGTCAGTAAGGGTTTATAATTGGTGTCAAAGAGGGATTCAAGGCGGCGGGGTATGTGTATGCCCAGATAGGGGATGGACGCTGGTGCCCATATGAAAGGGAAATTAGTTTTGCATCTCTGCAGGTCCACATTAGGTAGAGTGACATTCAGGGCCATGGATTTGGAATAATTAACTTTAAGATTTGAGAGGGAGTGAAAGAGTGCAAGGTCTTGAAGCAAGTTTGGCAGGGAGACGTGCGGGTGAGAAAGAAAAAGTAGCATATCATCCGCGAATGCCGCTACCTTGTGAGTGTTGTCACCTATCGGGATTCCACGTATGTTGGGGTTCGAGCGGATCATATTTAAAAAGGGTTCCAGAGAGAGTACAAAGAGGATGGGGGACAGGGGGCAGCCCTGTCGTGTGCCATTGGAAAGGTGAAAGGCGTTCGACAGGTGGCCATTAACCCGTACTCGGGCTACCTGATTGGTGTATAGAGCGCGTATACTCAGTAGCATTCTCTCTCGCAATCCCATGGATATCAGCATAGAGGAGAGATAGTCCCAGGCCACTCTGTCGAACGCCTTTTCAGCGTCCAGGGAGAGAAAGAAACCGGGGAGGTTATGGGAGGTAAGCCAGTGGTGAACGTTAAGTGCCCTAGTGGTGTTGTCCCGCGCCTCCCTCCCCGGGATGAACCCAACTTGGTCCAAAGAGACCAGGGAAGGAAGGAGCGGGACAAGCCGGTTGGCCAAAATCTTGGCATAAAGTTTAGCATCTACATTTAGAAGGGAGATAGGACGATAGCTGGAAACTAGCGTCTCGTCCTTACCTTCCTTGGGGATCACTGTAATGTAGGCTTCTAAAAGCGACGTGGATTGATGCTGGGATTCTGCAAGACTCCTAAAGGCTCTAACAAAGTGAGGTTTGAGTATGTCCTCAAAGGCCCGAAAGTATAGGAGGGGAAGACCATCAGGTCCAGGTGCTTTGCCCGGCTTCATCTCGCGTAGAGCTCTAGTGAGCTCTTCGGTGGTGATGGGAGATTCAAGAGCTTCTGCGTCTTGGGTGGATAGGGGGGATAAGCCATGAGATTTGAAAAAATTCTCGAGTTGAGATGTTCTTGATGCAGTCTGGGTAGGACTGCCAGGAGCTGGGGAGAGGTTGTATAGGCCCTTATAAAATTCCTCAAATTGATGGGCGATAGCCTCATTAGAGGAGTGGAGATTGCCCGCCGAATCTCTGATGGTATAGATGGAGGCGAGATTAGTTTTAGGGCGGGAGGCCCGGGCTAGAAGACGACCACTTTTATTACCCTGTTCGTAAAACACTTTACGGCTAAGGACAAGTCTACGATGTGCTTGGAGGCCTAATAGTTCTTTCAAGCGCGAACGGGTCTCAGATAGTTCCGACGCGGCTGCTTGGGCATGAGAGCGTTTGTGTGCCGTCTCGAGGACGGTAAGTCGGGAATATAGGTCTTGAAGTTCGCGTTGGCGTTCTTTTTTCAGGGAGGCTGCTATTGCTAGGAGTTCGCCTCTAATTACGCACTTATGTGCTTCCCATTGAACAAGAGGTGTGGTGTCCGGAGTGTCGTTAATCTCGAAGTATTCCCTAAGTTTAGACTGCAGGCTGGAGAGAACTGGCCCATCCTTGAGGAGCGAGGGGTTCAATCTCCACGTTTTGGACTTTGTGACAAGTTCAGGGAATCGGAGCGTCATGGTTATAGGACTATGATCTGAGAGGATCCTAGGTTCAATAGTGGCACCCGAAAGGAAAGGCAGGTCTGTTTGTGAAAGAAAAATGTAGTCGATTCTTGAAAATTTGGAGTGGGGGGCGGAGAAGAATGTGTAGTCCCTATCGTTAGGGAATAACGTCCTCCAGGAATCATGAAGATGCAAGGATCGAAGTTGAAGGTGAATTTGGCGCAGTGCCCGGAATGGCAGCACTGATGCACCGGTTGATGAATCTAGGAGGGGATTGAGAGGGGCATTAAAATCTCCCCCAAATATCAAGAGTCCGGTAGTGAAGTCTGCAAGTTCCTTGCATACTGTTCGGAAAAAAGGTATTTGTTTGGTATTTGGCGCGTATATATTGGCTAGGGTCACTGGTCGAGAGTTAAGGTGGCCTTTAACAAAGAGGAATCTACCCTCTGGATCCAATCTAACGTCCAGAGGCTTGAAGTCGACTTGTTTAGCAAGTAAGATAGAAACTCCACGTGATTTGGAACCTTCAGAAGTAGCATGAAACGCTGTAGGGAAGTGCTTATTAGAGAAGGAAAGCGGATCACCCGTTTTGAAATGAGTTTCCTGCACTAATACTATTTGGGCCCGCAAACGTGAGGCTTCGGCTAGAAATTGTGAGCGCTTTTCGTCTGGATACGATCCCAAGTTATGCATGGGACGGCTCCGCACTGGGGATCAGCAGAGCATGTGTAATAAATGGCGGTGGGTGCCACAATCAGTGAGACAGAGAGGGTCATTAGGTATATTAAAGTGGTAGCCTGAGGTGGGTAATACCGAATACCCAACAATAAACAAGTTTCAAACAGTGTATTAGACATAAAACAAAAAGAAAGAACCTGAAGTGTAATACAGCGTAAACACAGGGGAGAAAGCTGGTAACAATAGCTGTAACAGATAGGTTGTATCCTGGGAAGAGGACAACAAGGTCAACATCTTAGCTTGCCTGTGCATGAAGTAAACAGTTAGTGAATTAACGGTAGGTACTCTCGAGCCGATTCAGTCCCCTGTCCCCGTTTATGTGGCCTAATGGGAAATCAGGGTCGGTCTGTGTCAGTCTCGGGAGTGGTGTCTGGAGGGGAATTGTTGGTGTCCACAAGCTTAGTTAAAAAGGGGGGAGGTGTTGGTTTGGAAGGGAGATTGTAGGTATTCCGGGAGGTGAGGAAAGCGATTATATCGTGGGGAGCAGCATCAGTCTGGTCGGGCGGTACGAGTTGTATAGGTAGGGGGAGGTAGTCACAGGAAACAGTAGGATGGGAGGGGGAGTGGGGAATGAGGGTCCTGGGGAGGAGGTATAGTCGTCATTAATGAGGAGGAGGGAGGGGGATTAGGAGGGACCGCGACCAACAGTTCAGTGTCCAGAGCTACTTATCATACCATAAATATTCCTATGAAATACAGCATCTCAATCTCTTTTGTCATCAAGGTGTGGTCGTAGCAAGAATACATGCAAAGTTTAGGCAGTTTGAGGCAAATCAAAGCAGCTCATCTCCCTTTCCCCCCATGTAATAGCAAATACTGACAAAATAAAGGCGGCATAAGCTAATGACAAGACAGCATGTAGGTTAAACATTAAATATCTAGAATAATCGTAATGGGAAACCTGTAGCAGCCAGTGGTGATGTATGGAAAATGCCATCCATGGGGCTCGCAGTGAACACCGAGGTTCATGGAGCAATGTCAGGTAGGTTAGTAGTTCTGAGTCTTCAGAAGCGCTGAATCGAGATGATAAAACCTGTGGAGAATCAAGGGGAGAGGAAAACAAGGGAGGATATCGGGGGGAATGGGGATCAGTGACACATCCGTGGGCGATGTATAGGAGGGATCGAATGACCAAGAAGGGGGGGAGGGGGGTGAAATGTGGACATCAGAGTCAATGGAGCAGTCTAAATCAGTAAGGGTGTCGGCTGCCAACTGACAGAGAAAAATGGATCAGAAGGGGCAGCGAGGACTGGGGGTTGTAGCTGGATAGAGTCACAATGACAAAGTCCAGAGCAGGGGGGTATGAGGTGTATGGGGGGGTAGGACCAAGGGGGGAATGGGACAAGAGTACCTTTAAGGAAGTATCAGTCAGGCATCAGCGATCAGCTAGAAAGTTCAGAGCTTCAACTTCTCCCGTTGGCGGGCTGGCGATCGAAGAGGACTTGAGCGACGATCATCTCTGGAGCGCATGGGAGTAGCATCGTGGTGTGAAAGGCGTCTTCTGCGTTGTCTGCTTCTCTGTGCTTTAGGGGTATTGGAGGCGGTAACTGAGATCCAGGGGTCTGGTGTGTAGAACTCTCCATACCAGTCGGGCAGGTCCATCACAGGAATGTCAAAGGCATCGCAGAAAGCAGGTATGTCATCAGGGATTTTTAAGGATGCGGACCTGCCCCGAAAGGTGGCAAAGAGGCAAAATGGAAAGCGCCACCTGTATGTGATACCTCTGGTGCGGAGGGCTTCTAGTAGGGGGCGTAGGGCTCTGCGATTTTGCAGAGTGATGGGCGAGAGGTCCTGGAAGAGTTTCAGCTCAGTCCCCTCAAACTGTACGCGATCCCGGCCCCTCGCTTTTCTGAGAATTGCTTCTTTAAGGGGGTAACTCACCAGGCAGCAGATCACATCGCGAGGTGGGTCGGAGTCTCCCGCTCGGGGGCGCAGGGCCCGGTGTGCTCTCTCGAAATCGATCGGGGTGTCCGCCGGTCTCTCGAGGAGGTCGTTGAAGATCGTTGTTAGCGAGGTGGTCAAGTCGGGGGGTTCCACAGACTCCGGGAGGCCCCGCAAGCGGATATTATGCCTCCTTCCCCGATTGTCCAGATCCTCAAGGTGGCGGTTTATCTCGATGAGGTGGGATGTGTACAGGTCCGTGCCCCTCTGGAGCTGCTTGATGGCGGCCGCATGAGTGGCAGAGGCCTTCTCTGTGACGTCAAGTCTGGCGGTCACTGAGCGTAGTTCTGCAGTGAGTTCCGATATAGCAGAGCCCAAGGTGGATTTAATGTCCGCGGCCACATTTTGAAGATCCGTGAGGCTCGGAAGGGGTACTGCGGTGGTCGGCTGAGCCTGGGATCCGGAGGCGATAGAGGGTTGCGCCATGGGAGAGCTGGGCGCGGGAGCCGGAGAGGCCGCACGCTGGCTGTTCTTCTGCGTGCGGAAGATGGCTGGGATGTTTCCCGTGAGCTGGGTCTCCTGATCAGGCATCGCCCGGCTGGCTGAGGCACTGCGACCCGATCTGAGCATGATTTGGAGGTTGAAGGCACCCGAAAAAGCGTTTAGTAGATCCCCAGTGCGTGGAGCCGAGCTAACATGCGGCCATTCGGGTCCGGTGCCAATCCACGCCCCTTTATATGGACTTTTTATAATGTTTTAGCGCTACATATTTTATCTTTCTACTTTAATAATGGGGTGCTATTCCTCCAACTGACATTAATGATGGGGAGCTATTCCTCCCACTTACATCGATAATGGGGCTGTATTCTTCTCACTGATGCCAATGATGGGATACAATTCTTCCCACTAACACCAATGATGGGGCAACATTCCTCCTACTGATGCCAGTGATGGAGCACCATTCCTCCCACTGAGATCAGAACAATGATGGGGCACCATTCCTCCCACTGACACCAATGATGGGGCACCATTCCTCTCACTGATACCAATGACGGGTCTCCATTGCTTCACTCATACCAGTGATGGGGCACCATTCCTCCCACTGATACCAATGATGGGGCACCATTCCTCTCACTGATATCAATAATGAGGCACCATTCCTCCCACTATTACCAATGATGGGGCACCTTTCCTGACACTGATACCAATGATGGGACACCATTCTTCCCACTAACACCAAAAGAATGGGGTGCTATTCCTCCCACTGATGCCAGTGATGGGGTGCTATTCCTCCCACTGATGCCAGTGATTGGGTGCTATTCCTCCCACTGATGCCAGTGATTGGGCGCTATTCCTCCCACTGATGCCAGTGATGGGGCGCTATTTCTCCCACTGATGTCAAATGATGGGGATGCTATTCCTCCCACTGACGCCAACGGGACACTATTTCTCCTACTACTGCCGATTAGATATTTATTCCTTCCACTAACACCAACAAAGGGGGGCTATTCCTCGTACTATCCACTGGGGTGCGATGCATTTATTTTACTCCCACTGACCACTAAGCCTGATGCATTTTCTATTTCCAGTGTCCACAGTCCGGCCCACCTAAAGTCTGAAGGACCAAAAAAGGGCCCTTTATTTAGAAAGTTTGAAGTCCCCTGGTTTACGCTACCTTGGTGGTCAGGCCATGCCTTTTTCTTCTTTGACTGCAATGTCTTGGGTGTCCGTATGGTGGGGGAGCGGTGGGCACTGACTCAATATTAGCCTAGCAACACTTAATTGACCTTAACATTTTTTTTTTTCAGCATAGGGAGCTGTACTCTGTCACTAACATAACCCCTCTATCTTTTTCCTCCTGTCCCCGTCATGAAAACCTATGTAATGTAAGGGACTCTGAAATTGCAGTAAGAGAGCCAAGGAACTAACATGCTAAACATCAGCGATGACAGGTTCACTTTATAGTAGAAGTTTAGTCTTTATAACTTCCACCTTTCAAATACTTCTGCCCACCCATTGTACTGCGAACAATTGAGCATAAATTGCAGTTTAAAATTTCCCCCTCTTATTCAGTCAGGGTTTTCTGCATTCTAATGGACCCCAGGATGTCATGTGTGACTGCTGCAAAGACGGCTTCAATAAAGATGTGCATAGAAAATGTTTTTTAAAATGTGAAATATTGAGTTACTTACACTGCATTACATGCTGAACGTTTATTCCCTTTTCTGTTAGCTTTGTGTTAATTCATCCAATAAATATTCCTTTATTTAACAAAGGAATAAAGGGGGTGCTACAAAGAGGTCGGGGGGCTGCCTATCTTGGATGTAGGCTGTAAAGAGTAACTCCACTTTTATTGAGAATAAAACATTCCCCTCTGGGTGATCTGTGTACTTTGCACAGATTTTAGTGAACTTTATAGTAGATTCCTACTAATTGTTATTCTGAAGAAAAGGCTGTTTGTCTGTCTGTGTCCATGAGTGAATGTGAACGGGAGTGATTTTATAATTCTCATCAGCTGCAGCACTTGAAGGATTCCAATGAGGAAAGTGGCAGCGTCTGCACCCCTTTAGAAGGGATTAACCTTTGAGAGTATCTCACCAAAAAGAATTTTATCTTAGTGTGCAGACTTCTGGGAAAATCAGTGAGCCAATCACACAAGCAGGAAATTACATTGTTTTTTTTTTTGGGGGGGGGGTGTTCTGTCGCCTTATTGCATTGAATAGTTACATAGTTACATAGTAGGTGAGGTTGAATAAAGACAACAGTCCATCCAGTTCAACCTGTGTAGGTGTGTGTGGCTGTAATCATCTCACATACCCCTGAATGTTCTGATCCTTGAGATGTAAGTCTAAGAGTCTTTTGAAAGCCACCATACTACCTGCAGAAACCACCTCTTGTGGTAGAGAATTCCACAATCTTGTAGCCCTAACAGTAAAGAACCCTCCTCATTGCCTGAGGTTAAAATGTTTCTCTTCTAATCGCATTGTATGTCCTTGAGTCCTCATGCAATTCCTTCGAATGAACAGCTTTTTTTCTAAGCTGAGATCACCATTAAGATATTTATAAATTGCTATCATGTTCCCCCTCAGGCGTCTCTTCTCCAGGGAGAATAAATCGAGCGATTGCAGACGCTCTTCATAGGTAAGGTCCTCCAACCCCCTAATTAGTTTAGTTGCCCTTCTCTGGACACTCTCCAGCTCCAACACATCCCTCCTGAGGACTGGCGACCAGAACTGGACAGAATACTCCAAATGCGGTCGGGCCAGAGTTTTATATAGTGGAAGGATTCTAGTCTTATCTCTGGAATACATCCCTTTCTTTATGCATGCTAATAATCTGCTGGCTTTGGCAGCTGCCGCTTGACATTGCATGCTGTTGCCTAATCTATCATCAACCAAGACTCCCAGATCTTTCTCCATTTTTGATTCCCCCAAGGGTTCCCCTCCTAATGTGTATTGTGTTTTTAGTCCCCAAGTGCAAAACCTTACACTTCTCCACGTTAAACCTCATTTGCCATGTCGTTGCCCACTCCGTTATTTTGTCCAGGTCATCCTGTAGGATATCTGCTTCATGCTGTGCAGTTATTGCCCTGCCCAATTTTGTGTCATCTGCAAAAACTGATAATGAACTACTGATCCCGTCCTCAATGTTGTTTATGAATAAATTGAACAAGGTTGGTCCCAGGACTGAGCCCTGGGGCACCCCGCTCACTACCTCAGACCAGTCTGAGTATGCGCTGTTTATTACCACCCTTTGGACACGCCCTTTTAGCCAGTTCCGTATCCAAGAGCACACCCTGCTGTCGATACCTGCAGACCTTATTTTATAAATTAAGCGCTTGTGGGGAACTGTACCAAACGCCTTAGTGAAATCCAGGTACACCACATCCACTGGTCTGCCCCTATCTAGCTCACAGCTCACCTCCTCGTAGAATGTTAAGAGATTGGTTTGACAAGAACGCCCATTTGTAAACCCGTGCTGATTACTGCTGATGATGTTGTTGTCTTTAGCAAACTCTACGATATAGTCCCTTATCATCCCCTCCAAAAGTTTACATATTATTGATGTCAAACTGACAGGCCTATAATTTCCCGGGATATGCCTCTGACCCTTTTTGAATATCGGAATCACGTTAGCTTTCCTCCAATCCCCTGGTACATCTCCTGTCCTAATACTGTCAGCAAAGATCAGGAACAGTGGTCTAGATATAACCTTACTGAGTTCCTTGAGTACTCTCGGATGTACGCCATCCGGACCTGGTGATTTGTTTGTGTTAAGTTTATCCAGTCTTTCCCTGATTTCACCCTCTGTAAGCCATAGCGGCAAGTCCTGTGTATTACTACTAACCATACAGTCATGGTCAGTGTACCCCTCCTTCTCCTGTGTAAATACTGACGAGTAAAAAGCATTCAGCACGGTTGCTTTTTCAGTGTCCTCTGTAACCATCCCCCCATCATCGTTGATTATGTGTGCAATATGCTCTGCCCTAGTTTGTTTGCTGTTGATATATTTAAAGAATTTTTTTTTTTTTTTTTTTACTATGCTCCGCTATTTGTCTCTCAAAGTTGATTTTAGCCATCTTGATTTCTTGTTTACTTTTCTTATTTGCCTCCTTGTATTGCTCGAAAGCCGATACTGTGCCCTCTGATTTATATTTCTTGAAGGCCAGTTTTTTACCCCTAATAAGTTTTTTAACGCTACGGTTTAGCCAGCCAGGTTTGGCTTTGTCTCTTCTAAATTTATTTCCCATAGGAATGCACTGCAAGATGCATTTGCTTAACCACTTTACCACTAAGCCGATTTTTGACATTTTTTGTTCACAAGTTAAAAACAGTATTTTTTGCTAGAAAACTACCTAAAACCCCCAAACATTATATATATTTTTTTAGAAAAGACTCTGGAGAATAAAATGTCGGTCATTGCAAAATTTTTTGTCACGCGGTATTTGCGCAGCAGTCTTTAAAACGCCATTTTTTTGGAAAAAATTTGAAAAATCAAATTTCACTGCATTTAAAAAATACTAAACAGTAAAGTTAGCCCATTTTTTTTGTATATTGTGAAAGATGATGTCACGCTGAGTAAATAGATACCCAACATGTTACAGTTTAAAATTGCGCCCCCCCCCCCCGTGGGATGGCGACAAACTACGGTCAATAGAGATCTCAATCTGCGACGCTTAAAATTTATTTAACGGTTACCAGTTTAGAGTTAGAGTGTAGCTCTTTTTTTTAAATTATTGCCCACACTCTGGCGATCGCGGCGATACCTCACATGTGTGGTTTGAACAGCGATTTCATTCGCGGCTCGACTTGCGTATACGTTTTTTTTGTGCGTGAGCTAACGGTGACGGGGGCGGCTACATTTTTTTTTTTTTTTTCCTATTTATTTTTTCTTTTTTTTTAACTTTATTACAGGTTTTTTTTTTAAAAAAAAAAATCTGATCATTTTATTGCTGTCACAAGCAATGCAAACATCCCTTGTGACACCAATATGTAGTGACAGGTACACTTTATGGAGGGATCGAGGGTCTAAAAGACCCTAGACCCCTCCACTACACTTCCATGTATGCAAAACGCCGAAAACGGCATTTTTGCATACAGCCGTTTTTCAAATGTGCTGCCTTTTGCAGCACAGTAACCCAGAAGTGACGTCATGGACGCCGCCTCCGGGTTACGTCATCGGAGACCCGATCGATGCCGTTTCCGGCATTCATCAGGACTCCATCCAGCCGACGGATGTGCCGGCTGGGTGCTCGGGGCTCCCGGTGGGACGGGAGCCCCGAGCTAAGCCACGGAAGGCAATGGGAGGGGGGGGGACGTCCCCTCCCGCCCCCCCGGGTAACGATCGAGCGGCTCCCGAGCCGCATCGGTCATTACCGATGGAGAGCCGACCGTCGGCTTCAAACAACGGTACTGGGATGATGCTTCTAGCTAGAGGCATCATCCCGGTATAACCCCTGTTTACGTGGCTAGACGTTAAGTGGTTAATATGTTCCTAAAGCATTCCCATTTTTCCTCTGTGGTCAGGGATCCCAGGGTTTGGTCCCAGTTTACCCTTTCCATCAATGAGCACAATTTTGGAAAGTTTGCCCTTCTGAAGTTTAGGGTTCTTATGTTCCCCACTTGCCTTGTTATATTGTTATTTACACTAAATGTGATCATCCTGTGATCGCTAGAGCCCAGGTTGTCCTGGACTCCTACCTCCGAGATTATGTCTGGGTCATTAGTGATCAATAGATCCAGGACTGCGTTTTCTCTGGTAGGGGAATCCACCAACTGTGACATGTAGTTGTCCTGTAAGGTTTCGGTGAATAGACGGGCCTTCTGTGAGTGTGTAATCCCCTCATCCCAGTCAATGTCAGGATAATTGAAGTCCCCCAATATGATGACTGTTAGAGAAAATGACAGCGCTGTAGATTAGAAAGGAAACGTCATTTACAATAACCGGCATTTACAATATGACTTGTGCAGCGATTGTATATGCTATATTATTTTTTTATTTGCTATTTTTTTCCAGAAAAGTGGAGCTTCCTTTTAAACTAAACCTGTGCATGATGCGTGTTAGGGGAACCGGCTTTTTAAATCCAATGTTTTTCTTTTTCCCATACAGGAAAATGTAGAATATTTGATCAAGGAGCTTCGCAGACCCGAGTCCAGCATCTACTTTCTCTGTGAGTAGTCAGACAATGTGTAAAGGGACATGGGTTGGTAATGGCTCAGAAACATTCTGGTAGATTGATGGGTTTCTATACAGCTTGGCCATAGTGTATGGATACCCACGTATAGCTATGGCAGGGACATCGGACTTTAACCACTTCAATACCGGGCACTTTCACTCCCTTCCTGCCCAGGCCAATTTTCAACTTTTAGGGCCGGTTCACACTCTTGCGGCTGCGGCGATCGCATGTAATATCGGAGCGCACTGCTCCTTCATTACATGCGATCAGATGTGCGGATGCGAATTCAGCCATACAAATTCGCACTGCACCCGCAGTAAGGTCGCACATGACCCTTTTTTCCAGCCGCATCAGGATCGGATCGCACAGTGGTTCACACTGCGATCCGATCCTGTGCGAACTGTCAGATCGCACTGCGATATGCAATCAAACTGGGGCTGTCGTTAACATTTCATTGACACCCCCTGCGTATCGCATATGGCAGTGTCAACTGCCAGATGTGCGTTTGCGATGCGGGAACAGGCTGCGAATTCGCAGCCTTCCCGCATCGCACAAGTGTGAACCGGGACTCAGCGCTGTTGCATTTTGAATGACAATTGCGCGGTCATGCAACACTTTACCTAATCCAAGTTTATGTCATTTTTTTCCCCACAAATAGAGCTTTCTATTGGTGGTATTTGATCACCTGAAGGTTTTTTTCTTTTTTGCTAAACAAATAAAAAAATGAAAAAAGAAAAGTTTTTTTGTTTATGTTATAACATTTTGTAAATAGATACGTTTTTTCCTGCACTGATGAGCACTGATGAGGCCGCAGTGATGAGGAGGCACTGATGGGGTGGCACTGATAAGCGGCACTGAAATACAGCACTGATGGGCACTGATGGGTATCAATGATATGCAGCATTGGTAGGCACTGATAGGCAGCACTGATAGGTGGCACTGATGGGCACTGATAGGCGGCACTGATAGGTGGTACTGATGGGCAGCACTGGTGGGCGGCACTGATAGATTGCAATGATGGGCACTGATGGGGTGGCACTGATAGGCGGCACTGATATGCAGCACTGATGGGCACTGATTGGTAGCAATGATATGCAGCATTGGTAGGCACTGATAGGCAGCACTGATAGGTGGCACTGATGGGCACTGATAGGTGGCACTGATAGGCACTGATAGGTGGTACTGATGGGCAGCACTGGTGGGCGGCACTGATAGATTGCAATGATGGGCACTGATGGGGTGGCACTGATAGGCGGCACTGATATGCAGCACTGATGGGCACTGATGGGTAGCAATGATATGCAGCATTGGTAGGCACTGATAGGCAGCACTGATAGGTGGCACTGATAGGCGGCAGTGATAGGCACTGATAGGTGGTACTGATGGGCAGCACTGGTGGGCGGCACTGATAGATTGCAATGATGGGCACTGATGGGGTGTCACTGTCAGGTGGCACTGATATGCAGCACTGATGGGCACTGATGGGTAGCAATGATATGCAGCATTGGTAGGCACTGATAGGCAGCACTGATAGGTGGCACTGATGGGCACTGATAGGTGGCACTGATAGGCACTGATAGGTGGTACTGATGGGCAGCACTGGTGGGCGGCACTGATAGATTGCAATGATGGGCACTGGTGGGCGGCACTGATATATGGCAATAATGGGCAGCTCTGATGGGCAGGGCACTGAAAGGGTCTCTGAGCCCTGATTGCCATCCCTGGTGGTCATGAGTGGGCATCCCTGGTGGATCTAGTGGCTCCCCCTCCCAAGGGTCTGCACTGGTTATCAATGCTCTGATTACCAGCACAGACACCCCCCTCCCCCTCTCAGGAGAGCCGCAGATCAGATCGGCTCTCCTCTACTCGTGCCTGTCAGGCATGAACTGAGGAAAGCCGATCAACGGCTCTTCCTATTTACTATGTGACCATCTGTGATTGGACACGGCTGGTCACATGACAAGGAGCCTACATCATTAGGCTCTTTACCGGGATCCGAGATGCGGTGTGTCAGAGTGATTTATTCTGCTGGACGTCATATGACGGCCAGTCAGGATAATACAACCACTTTGCCGCCGTCAATCTGTTATAGGGCGGGCGGCAAGTGGTTCAACTACTTTGAGGCTGAGATTAGTTTGATTGGATCTGGCAGGATATTGTACATAACTTCCTGAAAACTTCCCAGCACCGTCCCTCAGTACTTCTCTCAGGACCTCTCAGCTCTGATACAAGCAGTGGATTGACTCTTTGGAGGAGTTATGGAATTATACAAATATTTTAATTAGGAGATTGTTAGTCTAGAGAAGTGGGCCTTCCAAGGCAGTTGGGATTTTCATGCCGACCACCTTGGGTAATGCCCACATGTGATGCTGAGCCTCCATAATTGAAACAACTGAAATTCAAGGAATGAAAAGGACAGCCAGGGACAGTCAGGCTAAGGAGGAAAGGACTAGACAATGCTTTACATTCCACAGCTAGGAAATGAGACCGGCTCTATCTGACCTACTGCAGCTTCTAATGCACAGTGTGAGGAGCTCACAGTGTGCAGTGAAATCAGAGAAAGATATTTCAAGTAGAACTAAAAGCAAGTTTTTTCTCCCCTCATTTTGGATAGAGTATTTAGAGTATAGTAGAGTATGTAGAGAATAGTTTATACCCCTGTAAGGTTTATTTTTGCTGTCTGTGTCCCATTGGGAAATTTCCCATCATTTACTGTCCTATAGCCAAAACATGAAGTGGGAGAATATCCCTCCAAAGTAAAGGACTCCCTGGTTGTCACCAGAACTGCTTTCTTCATTGGAATATTTCCCCTCTATTCCTGTTCTGGGGACAACCCAAAATTTGTGTTTTTCTTCTACTTTCACGTTTGGTGACAACAGTAATCAGGACAAAGAGAGGGTGAATCTGCCTAACTGGGACATCAATAAAAACCTGAAAGATGTTCTAATCCCTCTCCACTCTTTCCAAATCTAAAAAAAAAATGTTTCTTTTGTTATACTTTAAAGGATGAGTCCACCCTAAAACTAAAATCTCTGCATCTATAGACCTCCACAATCTAACACTACCCTATCTAGCCCTATAAAGAAGAAATCAGTACACAGATCTTATTTAAAGCGGATCCAATCCGGTCTCCAGCGGCAGAAGCTCTGCGGACGACACAGCTGACAGCGGCTATGAAATGAATAGGAAGTGACCTCACCCATAGACTTTGGGGTTTCCGTTGTTGGCTGTGTCCTCTGCACCCGCCTGCACAGTGAAGCCACGACTGACAGCTCAGAGTAGGATCGGGTTGGATCGGCTTCAAAAAAGGTATTTATACTGATTTCTTCATTACAGGGCTAGATAGGTTAGTGTTAGATAGTGGAGGTCTATAGATACAGGGATTTCAGTGTTAGGGTGGACTTATCCTTTAAGTATAGGAGAGGATTTTGTACAACTGTGCAAGACTCAATGTAAGGCTTTAGTTAATCTTTAACCACCTCCCACCCGGGCCATTGTACATGTACGGCCGGGTGAGAGTCTCGTCCTTCTGATTGGACGTTCCGGAACGTCCTTCAGAAAGAGAGCGATCGCGCCGCCGCGGGCACGCGCAGCGGCGTGATCTCGAGTTGCCTGTGTCCCTAGGACACAGAGCAACAAGATGCGGCAGGAGGGCCCTGTGATTGGCCCTCCTGATCACATAACGGCTGTGTCCATTCACAGCCCTCATGTAATGTCAATACAGCCGTTGTAGCGGCTTCGATCTCTTCTCCTCCTGACAGATCCTGTCAGTGAGGAGAAGAGGAGAGGATCGGTGCTGCAGCCAGGGGGATCAGTGAGTATTTCTAATTACTCACTGATCACAGGGGGGGTCTGTGCTGGTAATCAGATGATTGATTACCAGTGCAGCCCTGGGGGGAGGGGGTGCCACTAGAGCCACCAGGGATGCCCACCTATGACGAAGCGTGCTGCGTCACGCGAAACGCGTCGACGTCACACGCTGCCTACGCCACCGACTCCGCCCACTACCCTGTACTCCATGCGGGAGGAACACATCGTTCCAATGCTCTTCGGCGGTTTGGCGCCAACTTATTCGAACAACCCACTCTAACAAGCAGTACGCTCCCCTTACTACTGGTGGACACCACGATACCAACAACACTACGAACGGCTTCCGGCACCCGGCATCACAGAGGACCCATATTCAACGGCAGACATCTTACACACTCCTATACTGGAAACGGCTGCTGAAATTGAGGTATGACCGACACTCCATGGTCTGTGACCACCTAAATGGAACTTTACATTAAGGACTACCAAAGTCAGTAACCAGAATGACACATTAACTATACGTCAATCTCGGCTTGCTCATTGCTTCACTGTCCGCAATCTTCCATTTACTGCTGAGCTGCACCAGTATCAAGTCTACACTAATTCTCCATGGTTTCAATGCTGTCCACCTTGGACTTTAAATATACATTGCCACAGGAGACAATCGGTTGTTCATCCACACCGACAAGATATTGACTTGTACTGTGCACGCCCTATCTGCTGATCTATATGCTTATCTGCTGTCATCTGTTGCTTTATGTTGTCCTCCTTGCATCGCTCTAGCGGCTTCTACTGTTCTGCCTTGTCGGGTCCTGGCAACCACTGTCAATGCTATATTGCATTTAGCCGATAGGTTTACCAGAACTACATGCCTAGACATTAGAGTGAATATCTGCAACACTGTTGCTTGCTAGTGATGAACTACACCATTCTAAAGTCTTGAATACTTCCCCGTGATTGCAACACCGTTCTGGACTTACACACCTGAAGCTATCAGTGATACTTAGTTGTTCATCCATATCGATCGGATAGTAATCTGGACTGTGTTCATTTACTCTGCCAACTTATCTGCTTATCTACTGCTGCTTTTGCCGCACTCTTTGTATTGTTCCGGACTGCCTTTAGCCTTCAGCTTTGCTGTGTCTTCATTACCTCTGCAGATATAGGATCACTATTAGCAGTACGGTTCATATGATCTAAATGTCCATATACCAGAGTGAATGGTGGTTGAGCGATAACTGCATTATTTGGTTCTTGTGGAGTTATTTCAATATTTTTTCCTTCTTTCAACAAGGGTAGCATCATCATTACCCTAGCCAATCCACCTGTAATAGGCTGTTTACAACACCTTTACCACATATCATTGGTAATCCATACCTTTAGGAAGAGCTTTGTGAACTTTATTCCACCCAGTTCACCTACATTCTCAGCGGTGGAATTTTTTACCATCATTATCCAGCATGGAGTGGGTGGTGGGCGGAGCCTTGTGACACGTAGGCAGTGTCATCCATGAGACAGGACCATTTAGGTTATATCCAAGTGTCGACAAGCACATATTTTATCCTATTCATGTATATTCTGTTGTTGTTTTTCATTTTTGATACACTTTCATTTACCTCAATAAAACTTATCACCTTTTATACATTATATTTGTGTTAGAGCCATATCTTGCAACTTCTTCTTTCTCTCCCTTTTTTCTTGCTTATGACCACCAGGGATGCCCACCATGGCCACCAGGGATGGCAAACAGGGCTCAGAGAGCCTGCCAGTGGTGACCCCCTATCAGTGCTGCCCACCAATGCCATCTATCAGTGCTGCCCACCAGTGCCCGTTATTGCCATCTATCAGTGCCGCCCACCAGTGCCCATTATTGCCCACCAGTGCTGCCTATCAGTGCCCCCCATCAGTGCCGCCCATCAGTGCCACCTATCAGTGCCCATCAGTGCCGCCTATCAGTTCCCATCAGTGCCCATCAATGCCCATCAGTGCAGCTGATCAGTCCCCATCAGTGCTGCCTATCAGTGCCCATCAGCGCTGCCTATCAGTGCCCACCAATGCTGCATATCAGTGCTATCTATCAGTGCCACATATCAGTGCCCATCAGTGCTGCATATCAGTGCTAACTATCAGTGCCCATCAGTGCTGCATATCAGTGCCACCCCATCAGTGCCACCCCATCAGTGTCTCCTCATCAGTGCAGGAAAAAACGTATCTATTTACAAAATTTTATAACCTAAACAAAAAAACTTATTTTTTTTTTTTTGTGCACCAAAAAAGAAAAAACCTGGCGGTGATCAAATACCACCAAAAGAAAGCTCTATTTGTGGGGAAAAAATGAGATAAATTTGGTTTAGGTACAGTGTTGCATGACCGCGCAATTGACATTCAAAATGCAACAGCGCTAAAAGCTGAAAATTGGTCTGGGAAGGAAGGGGGTTTAAGTGCCCAGTATTGAGGTAGTTAAGGGTTTTATGTTTTTAAGAAAAATGGTAACGAGATTCCCCTCATGTTTTAAGTGGCCATAAGGATGGTGTCTGGCAGCCCATAGATAAGTCCGTTTTTCCATTCAACCATGGGTTCAATGGGCAACAAATACAGCCTTGATTCCCCCTTCCACACACATGAGCTATTTGCTCCCTTCCGATCTATTGTATTCTGATGACAGGGAGACTTCCCCACCATCATAGTACCCTAATCAGTGTTGTAGGCTATAGCCTGCAGAGCTGATCGAGTGGGGGAAATCTGACAGGGCGGATGTACAGAAGCGGATTAGTAGATAGAGCACAGTGTCCATACATGGATCGAATATCAGCCGGTCCCTGCTGAAGCAGCTGAATTTTAATCCATGTTTGGCTGGCCTAAGTAACTCCCTTAAGCCCAGTGTGGAGGAGCTGCTCCAAACCCATCTGCTGCTCCACACTGGCCTTTAAAATGTAGAGCTCTGTATATCTGTCTGGTTAGGATCTTCAGATAATATCACCTGTAGCTTCTCTTACAGGCTAATTCCACCTTTCTGACCATACCAATGTTACACTGATACCTGTAGTGTAACATGAATCATGGGGCCATTCTCCAGCCCCCTACCCTCTATCTGCCCCCCTCTGTCCTAAGTCATATCATCCATTCACTCAGATCTGTGTTAGGACTACAAGACTCTGTGAATCTGTGTGAGACTACAAGTTCCATACACCACCATGGCAGAGGTACTTACAGATTACAATGGAGTACAAGTGTGGTGACATTGCTGTACTCGTAGTCCATTGATTATTTCCTGCAGTCCCATAACCAAAGGTTTTTACCTTTTATACAGACCTGGGGCTAAAGGAATAGTCTGTGGGAGCCTCTGCATTGCCCCAGACACCCACAGATCACAGAGATATTTGATCACCACTGCGTTTTTTTTTTCCTCTATAAAACCGAAAATTTTGAAAAAAAAACATATTTTATTTTTCTGCTATAAAACATCCAATAAATAAATAAATTAAAAAAATCAAAATTCTTTACTAATTCATGCCAATGTATTGAGCTACATATCCTTGGTAAAAAAAATCCCAATAAGTGTATATTGATTGCTTTGCGCAAGTTATAGTGTCTACAAAATGGGATATTTTTATTTATTTACTGGTAATCGCGGCGCTCAGCGACTTATTGCGGCACTGCGATATTGTGGCAGACAATTTGAACACTTTCTGATACTTTTGACACCTTTTGGGGATCAGTGACATTATTACGGTGATCAGTGCTAAAAAGATATTCACTGTCACTGTACTAATGACACTGGCTGGGAAGGGGTTAATAATATATTAATGATAATATGAACAGCAGCGGCCGGTCAGCCTCTTTAAACTAATGAAAGGCTGACAACGGCCTCAGCTATTCCCATATAGCCGTGTCCAGCTCGGACATCCACAGGCCAACACGTGTGGCTACATGTGGAAAGTTGCATTGTAGTTCTCAGGGTGTCCCTGTTATTGGAGGAGAGCTGGTCATGGGTGTTTGACAAGTAAAATAATCAGGCTGTCCCCCACATGGTCAAACTGATTTTTTTTTTTTTTCCAAAATAATTTTATTGAATAAAGAATCAAAGTCATACAGCAAAATGAAAGAGTTGCAACATCAAATGGTACAATCAGTTTTGTATAGAAATAGAAACATATTTTTTTTTTTTTCCAAAAAAATTTTATTGAATAAAGCAGATTTTTCATTAGATAACATACATTCTCTGTAGAACAGAATACATAAGTTTGGTGATTTCTTTAAAAAAAAACATTTTTATACATTTCTTGCAAACTTTTTTTTGGTTCACATGCATTGCAATACATCTTTAAGCTGGCCAGCTGCGTCGAAGGAATCCCTCTCTGGCCAGTCCATACACTATACTAATCTATCTATCTAAATACACACACACAGCACACACACACACACACACACACACACAACACACACACACACAGCACACACACAGCACACATACAGCAATCTAGCCCCCCCCCCCCCCCAGTACAGAAACAACCCATCCCCTCACTTATACACACAGATCATACATATAAATTAGGTCTTCCTAGTCCCAGCTCGTTTTCACAAAGTTGACACATGTCCCTGGGACTCAGAGAAGAGCTACAGCCAATCACAATCCATAACACATACAAGCAGCACTCACATGAGGACTGCACATGCAGGAAACAGCCACAGGTGACAGTAAAGAGCCAGATATAAGAAAAACAACAGAGCAGCAGCTGCCGACTCTTTTGGGAATGAACATAGAGAAAGACAGCAGGGCAACCAGGCTCCTCCCGGCCCTGCTTGGCAGTTGGGCCCCTGGAGACGCCCCAGGCCCCTCATTTGTGTATTGGTCACCTCCCCCCCTCCCGATGGCAGCTCTGCCTGACAGTTCCCACCTCTAAAGAGTGGCCTCCTGATGCTCCAACCAGACTTTATTAAACAAGTCCATATGAGATATCCACTTGCTAAATAAGTTGAAAGAGATAATCTTCCATACTCGAAAGACGTACCAGATTCCCTTCTTCTGAAGTCTGGTAACCAGCAAGATGCCCTGCCTTCAGAATCAGTTATGAGGCTAGATGCTCAACTGCTGGGGTCTGGCAACTGGTTGGGTGTCCTGTCATCTGGATTTCCTAAGAGATACAAAATTGCAAAATTTCAGTGCCTCAACACAGTAGATACCCCAAAGCTCGGATGCCATGGGTTATCTGAAGACTTAGCACTGGAGTCATTTGACAGTATCGGTGCCCTGACATCAGGGTGTCTTGTTATAACCAAGTAGCTTGCCTGGTCCCCAAAAAATTGTTCGGCATTTCAACTGCCACCTAGGTCTTTCCAAGGCTCTGGTTACCCAGCAAAGGTCCCCAAGTCCACTTGAAGTTTCAGCAAGAGCATCTGGAATGTGGCAAGGTACATATGGTACTCGACCACCCCCAAAAGATACTTTCTAGGCTGTTATGGCAAATGCACAGCAATTTCATCTGGGTCGTGACAAAGCCCATGTGGTACTCGACCACTACCCAGAATAGCGCTATTATTGGGGTTGTTATGGCAAATACAGCTACTGGTTACAGTTGAAATGTCTGGACCACCAGGCTTTGAAACAACAGGAGAAATACGCTCCAAAAGGGACTTGAATAATGCAAATATTGGAAGAATCTTAGGCTAGACAGGCAACCCATGTAAGGTATGTGACCTTAATGGAAACTTGGAAGTGTCAGACCCATCAGCAGACGGGGGCTTAACCTTCATACCGGAATCCAGCTGGGTAGCAGGCAGGGAATCAGCATTGTCTAAATGGGCAGCAGGCATGGAATAAGCAAAATCTGGCTGGGGCAGTCTTCCATAAATGTTCGATTTAGCCAGATATGTTGGTTTATATATTTGGATTGCCGAGCTTGGTGGTTTCTTCTTAGAACAACGTCCAATATGCTTTGCTGGTTTCTATCAAAAGTCTCTGTAGAACAGGGTAAGACGCTTGACTGTTTCCATTAAAAGTCTCTGTAGAACAGGGTACGACGCTTGGCTGTTTCCATTAAAAGTCTGTAGAACAGGATAATACTCTTGGCTGTTTCCATTAAAAGTCTCTGTAGAACAGGGTAAGACGCTTGACTGTTTCCATTAAAAGTCTGTAGAACAGGGTACGACGCTTGGCTGTTTCCATTAAAAGTCTGTAGAACAGGGTAACACCCTTGGCTGTTTCTTTTAAAAGTCTCTGTAGAACAGAGTAACACTCTTGGCTGTTTCCATTAAAAGTCTCTGTAGAACAGGGTAACACTCTTGGCTGTTTCCATTAAATGTCTCTGTAGAACAGGGTAACACTCTTGGCTGTTTCCATTAAAAGTCTCTGTAGAACAGAGTAATACTCTTGGCTGTTTCCATGAAAAGTCTCTGTAGAACAGGGTCCAAATCTTGAATGCTCCTATGGAGCTAAGGAATGAAGGCATCTGCTGGAATGTCCTTTTGTGCCTGCAAAATATAAAAAAGACAGTGTGTAAGTTATGGTTGCCGTGCATGCTGGCATGTGTTTGTAACCACTTTAGCCCCAAGCCCATTTTTGACACATTTTGTTCACAAGTTAAAATCAGTATTTTTTTGCTAGAAAACTACTTAGAACCCCCAAACATTATATATATATATATATATATATATATATATTTTTTTTTTTAGCAAAGACTCTGGAGAATAAAATGGCGGTCATTGCAATATTTTTTGTCACGCTGTATTTGCGCGGCGGTCTTTCAAAAGTCATTTTTTGGGGAAAAATTCCAAAAAATTACATTTCACTGCATTTGAAAAAACTTAACAGTAAATTTAGCCCTTTTCTTTTTATATATTGTGAAAGATGATGTCACGCCGAGTAAATAGATACCCAACATGTTATGGTTTAAAAATTGCGCACACCCGCGGAATGGCGACAAACTACAATCAATAAAAATCTCCATAGGCGACGCTTTGAAAATTTTTAACAGTTACCAGTTTAGAGTTAGAGTGTAGCTCTTCTTTCTAAATTATTGCTCTCGCTCTGGTGATCGTGGCGATACCTCACATGTGTGGTTTAAACAGCAATTTCATTTGCGACGCGACTTCCGTATATGCTCATGGCGACGGGGGTGGCTAAAAATATATATATTTTTTTCCTATTTATTTTATTTTTTTTTAAAAATTTTAGCACAGGTTTTTAAAAAAAAATAAAAATCTGATCACTTTTATTGCTGTCACAAGCAATGTAAACATCCCTTGTGACAGCAATAGGCAGTGACAGGTACTCTTTATGGAGAGATCGGGGTCTAAAAGACCCCAGACCCCTCCAATACACTTCCATGTATTCAAAATGCCAAAAACTGCATTTTTGAATACATTCACTTTTTAAATCCGGCGCCTTTAGCAGCCGAGTAACCCGGATGTGACGTCATGAACGCCGCCTTTCGGGTTACGTCATCGGAGACCCGATTGAAGCCGCATTCGGCTTTGACTGGGACTCCATCCAGCCGGCAGTTGCATGGGTCTCCCGGTGGGACGGGAGACCTGAGCAGAGCCGCGGGAGGGGGGGGGGTGTCCCCTCCTGCTCACTAGGGTAATGATCGAGCGGCTCCTGTCCTGGCCACATCGGTTGTTTCCGCCGGAAGCCGACCACCGGCTTTATAAAACCGTACCGGGGTGATGCCTCTAGCTAGAACCACCTAAAGTCAGCTAACGTAGGTCTACGTGGCTGCTCGTTAAGTGGTTAAGTTGCACTATAATGCATGTTTTGCAGGTGTTCCAGTGCTTTTTATTACCCTTTCTCCTTTTTTTGTAATGTATTCTTTTACTATGTCCTTTTTTTTTTTTCAGTGCAAACCAATGGAGGGTATTAGGGTAATCTGAAACAATAGAAAACAAGACTATTTTCCTTGTGCTTGCATTTAAACTGTGTTGGGCAACACTGCTTGTGTGAATAAACCCTTAGCCTAGATTCACACTTATGCGGTGCAATGTTTAGTGTGATATCAAGGATAATTTCCAATGTGACTTCATTAAAATTCAAGAGCGATTACAATGCGATTTGGATACAGTTACGATTCTCTCTTTATCTCTCTCTATGAAAATTAGCTCATAAAGACATTATAGCCTGCTAGAAAGGGCACTGGAATTGCTTAGTCAGTGAACACCTATGCGTTTTCCATGCAGTTTCCAATAGACTCTATAGAGTTAAAAAATGCACCACACACACAGGACCCTTATTAATAATGCATTGCATTTGGACTGCATATATGTGAATGGCCACCATAGAAAGTTGTATTATTTCACTTGTCATGCGATTCTATGCGTTCTGGAACTCATATGAAATTGCAACAGTCCGGGGCTTACTGGGTGATAAAGTATTGTGGAAAAATCAAATCTAGTTCTAGTCGAATATTCTTACCTTCATATACGCGAAGTCACGTCTTGCCTGAATGTAATTCCAGTGAGCATTCTCCAAGAATCTGAAAGATAAAGAAGTAAACCATATAAACATAATGAACAGACAACTAAATCTGGCAATAGAATTTATAGGATGTTCAGACCAGGCAGCTCCATCCATTTATAGCTGATGTGATTCTGAACCCCAAAGAAAAGAAACAGAATAGAAAGAGAAGTAATAATGAAAACTTACTTTCTGGCCCAATCCTCTGTAAGTCCAGATCCCATTGAGAACTTTTTAATAAAGGCTTCAGCTGCATTTGGGCCGTCCAAGTCATAAAAGCCATTGGTGCTGTAGAAGAAGTCCTCCGGAATCTGGTTTTCCATCTGCAAAACATCAAAATGAAATACGATTAAAAAACTGAGAAAGAAGCTATTGTGGAGAGAAGCAAATTTAGGGTCCTATTTATAGCAGAGGGCAGATGTCGCTGTCTGCTCCCCATTATACTCCATAGGGCTATGCACACCGTGCTCCACATTTTATAGATAACTTTCAATGTGGGGTCACAGTTTGTGCTCTGTGATAGTTCATTGAGCTGCTCTATGATTGGAGGAGAGCTGGTCATTTGTGTTCCTCCGGTCAAATAACCAGGCTGTCCCCCAGTTTTTATTTCTCACAACCCCATGGCTGTACTTTATAAATGCCCCCCTTAGTTATATACTGATAGTCTTACCTTCAACTTTGTAAAGATGGCCTCTGCGTCCTCCCAACTCCACTTCATATCAGAAAGGCACCTGAAAAAAAAAGTGTCAGTGAGATTAGTAACAGACAATACAATGACAGGACATATATATATATATTTAAGGTTAATACACAAAACTCGGCATTTATTTTCTAAGCAGCATGTATATGTAGTGGGAAGAATGGTAAGCACAGAATTTCCCTCTGACTTCCTGGGTCACCTCCATTTTGTCAGAGATCCAGCGAATGGATTATCTCATTGGTAAGGGGCGATGATATTATAAACAGCCTAGACTTCATACAGAAGAGCAGTAAAGGACTACACTCTGCTCTGAGCAGGTGAAAATTCCACTATGGACAAGTACAATAAAGGTTTTGTACCACCAAGAAAAAGTAGGCCGATAGAAAAGGAAAATCTGGTGTCAAAGTGCTTGTGTAGATGGGTTTTGGGCTTGTGGCTGTGACATCAGTTTGATATTAGTTGAAGAGATTTCGGAGATGATTCAGAATGAATTCACAGGTGTATATGACCTGCATTTGGACTCCTTCTGACCTGCATTTCACCTGCTTCATACTGTTTTTGCATTCCTATTGACTTGTTTGTGAATGCAGAATTCACCTGAAGTGAACAAAAGTCCCTCAACATAAAATGCAAACTTGGAGATCACTAGAGTAATTCTGCGGAATAATAATAATAGAATTGAATAGCTTCCTCTATCCATCCTGCTGCTCCTTGTGTATTTTGACTGCCGCTGGTGACGGCCTTCAGAATACCCAAACAGCAGCTGCATGCAGTCGTTTTTGGTCCAAACATTTTCAATGAAAGAATGTCAGGGAGAAGGGGGGAGGGGGGCCACACATGGAGCTCATTTCTGCTGGCTCCTGATGAAAATCTTCTAGTGTATGGCCGGCTTTAATAGAATAAAAAACAATAAAATAGAAATTGAAACCCAGACTTACTTTTCCGCCCACTGAGGGCGCATGTTGCTCAGGCTGGCAAATTCAAAGACCATCAAGTTTTTCTTTGTTGGGAAGATGTTCTGTCCCTCATGCCTGTAAAAGCATTGTGGTGGAATTTGGCCTCCTGAATTCAGGGAGTTGAAATCATTCAAAGATTGGACCCAGTCCCAGTTGTTCTCCCGAAGACACCTGTAAAGAAAAATGGAGGTTAGGACGGGTTGTAGAAGACATAATAGAGAATATTTGATTTTGATGAAAGTAAAAAATAAATGACATATGGACACATTTAAATAAGTAATACAGGTAAACCATTTGCTGGGTTTCCACATGTTCATATTGTTGAAGCTAAATGGGACTGACAGTCTCATATAAGAACTTGTCAGACCTAGATGCAGTGGTGTATTTAGGTTTTGTGCTGCCCTAGGCTAAACTTGTGCACCCCCGAATGTAAATATGACCCACCCCATCCTGTAAAGGCCACACCCCTTCCTGTTTATGACCCGCCTTGTCATCTGTAAACCACAGACCACATCCACAGTCTATCAGTGTCCATCAGCGTAGCCTCATCAGTTCCCATAAGTTCAGCCTCATCAATGCAGCCTTATCAGTGCCGCCTCATTACTGCCCATCAGTGCTGCATATCAGTGGGTCCTCATCAGTGGCCATCAGTACAGCCCCATCAGTGGCCACCAGTGCAGCCTATCTGTTCATCATATCAGTGCCCATCAGTGCTGCCTTATCAGTGCAGCCCCATCAGTGCAGCTTATCAGTGCCGCCTCATCAGTGGCCATCAGTACAGCCCCCATCAGTGGCCACCAGTGCAGCGTATCAGTGCTGCCTTATGAGTGCAGCCATTGCCACCTCATCAGTGGCCATCAATGCAGCATATCAGTGCAGCATATCAGTGCAGCATATCAGTGCCCATCAGTGCTGCCTATTAGCGCCCATCAGTGCAGCATATCAGTCCTGCCTTATCAGTACAGCTCCATCAGTGCAGCCTTATGTCACAAGATTAGTAAGATTACTCCTTTCTTTTAAGATATTTATACTTGTGTTTGCTGCCACCGATTGTAATCATTCACGTATTTGTATAATGAATAGGAAGTCCATAGTCATTATAGAAGTGAAATAATCAGTGGCAGCAAACATAAATCCAAATATCGTATAAGACAGGAGTAATCTTACTAACCCAGTGACATATTGCGATGGCACATATGAGGTGAGCAGGTCCAAAATGTTATTGCCATCATAAACAATTAAAAGTCTTATTTGTATATGATGCAATTCAATATGCTCGCTCAAGGACAAGGATGTTTAATGAAATTAAATGATATCATTGACATGATGCCTGCCATACCTGGGGGCGTAGGAGGGTAGGCAGAGTATTAGTCTACCAGTGCCACACTTATTAGTATTAAGTGTGGTCGGTAGCCTGCTGTCTGTCCACATGTCTTCACCTGCCGGTATTTTCCTTCCCGGCAGGTAGCAGTGTGATCGCATTATGGGGGTGCAAGACTAATTTGCCTCCTGCAGCCTGCCCTCTGGCCCCCCAATTCGCCCCAAAAATCTGGCACTATACTTAAAGTGTAGCGCAAGCCGGCGGGGATCCTTTTCGTGCGGGAGCCAGGGAGAGGCTGTTTTTTTTTCTCAAAAGGGGAACAGCTTTATTGCTGCCCCCCTGCAAAGTGCCACCCTAGGCCTAGGCCAGGATACAGCACTGCCTAGATGTTAAAGAATGGAAAACAAAAATGTATGTGAAAACCATTCCCCAGAAACTGAGAGTTCCAACGGATTTAACAGAAACTTACTTGTCTGCGTATTCCTCAAACATTCCGGTGGCTTCAATGAACTTGTCCCGGATTTCGTCATGGTTAGACTCCACTTTTCCCCCGTTGAAAAAGAAATTGCTGGGGATTTCATCTTTAGCCTTCATCTTCTGGAAGATGATCATGGCTTGATTGTAGTCACCGTTGTTTTGGCTGAGACACCTAGAGAAAAAAATATTGGTAAGAAAAGGTGCAGAGAATATAACAATAGGACACGTAAAGAAGAAAGTCATTTATATTGTTTCAAAAACCCAACACATTCCAAATATATGTACTGGAATGTGAAATTCCTCCCATCTGATGGGTTCCCTTTCATTGCCAGAAGCCCTGTTAAATCCACAAAGAATTGACATTGACATTTTATAAAAGGTTCCATCTAAACCATAAGAGACCAAAAGAGAAATGTACAGTGGGTACGGAAAGTATTCAGACCCCCTTAAATTTTTCACTCTTTGTTATATTGCAGCCATTTGCTAAAATCATTTAGGTTCATTCTTCTTCCTCATGAATGTACACATAGCACCCCATACTGACAGAAAAACACAGAATTGTTGACATTGTTGCAGATTTATTAAAAAAGAAAAACTGAAATATCACATGGTCCTAAGTATTCAGACCCTTTGCTGTGACACTCATATATTTAACTCAGGTGCTTTCCATTTCTTCTGATCATCCTTGAGATGGTTCTACACCTTCATTTGAGTCCAGCTGTGTTTGATTATACTGATTGGACTTGATTAGGAAAGCCACACACCTGTCTATATAAGACCTTCCAGATCACAATGCATGGCAGAGCAAATGAGAATCATGAGGTAAAAGGAACTGCCTGAAGAGCTCAGAGACAGAATTGTGGCAGGGCACAGATCTGGCCAAGGTTACAAAAAGATTTCTGCTGCACTTAAGGTTCCTAAGAGCACAGTGGCCTCCATAATCCTCAAATGGAAGACGTTTGGGACGACCAGAACCCTTCCTAGAGCTGGCCGTCTGGCCAAACTGAGCTATCGGGGAAGAAGAGCCTTGGTGAGAGAGGTAAAGAAGAACCCAAAGATCACTGTGGCTGAGCTCCAGAGATGCAGTCAGGAGATGGGAGAAAGTTGTAGAAAGTCAACCATCACTGCAGCCCTCCACCAGTCGGGGCTTTATGGCAGAGTGACCCGACGGAAGCCTCTCCTCAGTGTAAGACACATGAAAGCCCGCATGGAGTTTGCTAAAAAACACCTGAAGGACTCCAAGATGGTGAGAAATAAGATTCTCTGGTCTGATGAGACCAAAATAGAACTTTTTGGCCTTAATTCTAAGCGGTATGTGTGGAGAAAACCAGGCACTGCTCATCACCTGTCCAATACAGTCCCAACAGTGAAGCATGGTGGTGGCAGCATCATGCTGTGGGGGTGTTTTTCAGCTGCAGGGACAGGACGACTGGTTGCAATCGAGGGAAAGATGAATGCGGCCAAGTACAGGGATATCCTGGACAAAAACCTTCTCCAGAGTGCTCTGGACCTCAGACTGGGCCGAAGGTTTACCTTCCAACAAGACAATGACCCTAAGCACACAGCTAAAATAACGAAGGAGTGGCTTCACAACAACTCCGTGACTGTTCTCGAATGACCCAGCCAGAGCCCTGACTTAAACCCAATTGAGCATCTCTGGAGAGACCTAAAAATGGCTGTCCACCAACGTTTACCATCCAACCTGACAGAACTGGAGAGGATCTGCAAGGAGGAATGGCAGAGGATCCCCAAATCCAGGTGTGAAAGACTTGTTGCATCTTTCCCAAAAAGACTCCTGGCTGTATTAGATCAAAAGGGGGCTTCTACTAAATACTGAGCAACGGGTCTGAATACTTAGGACCATGTGATATTTCAGTTTTTCTTTTTTAATAAATCTGCAACAATGTCAACAATTCTGTGTTTTTCTGTCAGTATGGGGTGCTATGTGTACATTCATGAGGTAGAAGAATGAACTTAAATGATTTTAGCAAATGGCTGCAATATAACAAAGAGTGAAAAATTTAAGGGGGTCTGAATACTTTCCGTACCCACTGTAGTTCTGGGTGGATTCAGCTGTAAAGAGAAGTCCATGCTACAACAGAGATTATAGTAATGGACTTTCCCTAAAGTGATCAGACCAATTTCTTCAACCAGGCTACATCTTCTCAATTCTGCTCTAGTAAGGCTAAATGACACGGGGCAGAATATGTTGTAGAACTGAGGCCAAACTCGAAAATGGTGGCTATATTGATGTGCATGACGGGGGAATCCAGAGAACCAATCAGGACCCTGCAGGTCAGGAGTAGACTATAAGACGACTCTGAACTTAGGAGACATTGTTTTTTTTTTAACCACTTGCCGACCACAGCAAGTACATATACTGCGGCGGTCAGCCCCTCACAGGCAAAGTGACGTATAGGTACGTCACTAGCCTGTGAGGCTCTGGGGAGCGAGCGTGCGCCGCCGGAGGCACGCTCCCGCTCCCGCGCGGTCACGGACCCCCCCGCGCTTGTGACCGGCGGACCCGATGTCCGCCGGTCACTTGGCGATCGTCGGTGGAGAGGGAGAAAGGCAGTCGGCTAGTGTAAACAAGCCGCCTGTCATTCTCCCCTGTGTAGAAACAGTGATAATACGGTTCTGCTATGTAGGACCATTGATCACTGTTCCTACAGCTCAAGCCACAGCCAATCACAGTTAGAATCACGCCCCTAGGGACACACACCACCCCTCTCTCTCTCAAAAAAAGTTAACCCCTTCACTACCAGTGTCATTTTACAGTAACAGTGCATATGTATAGCACTGATTACTGTAGAAATGTCACTGGTAACCCCAAAAGTGTCAAAAATGTCAGTCAAGGTTACGATCTGTCCGCCCCAATGTCGCAGTACCGCAAAAAAAATCGCAGATCGCCGCCATTACGTGTTAAAAAAAACAAAAATGACAAAAATCTTTCCCTTTGTTAGTAAACGCAATAACTTTTGCGCAAACCAATCAAAATACGCTTTTTGCGATTTTTTTTACCAAACATATGTAACATAAAACAAATTGGCCGAAAATGTTAAAAAATTTTGATTTTTACATTTTTTTTTTGGGAATTTCATATAAAAAAATGTGAAAAATATTGTTATTTTTGCAAAATTGTCGCACTTTTTTTGTTTATAGTGCGTGATCAAAAAATCGCACAGGTGATCAAATACCACCAAAAGAAAGCTCTGTTTGTGGGAAAAAAGGACGTCAAATTCGTTTAGGTACAGCGTCGCACGACCGCGCAATTGTCCGTTAAAGTCGCACAGCGCCGAATCGCAAAAAGTGGCCTGGACGTAAGACAGCAAAATCCTCCGGTGGTAAAGTGGTTAATGAAAACATTGTCTTCATATGATGTTTCCTGCATAATTCAGACTGGCTTCAGAAACATCAATATTTTAAATATATATGTTCTAATTAAGATCCAATCATCCTTATTTTCTATAAGTGCCTTAAGACTTTGCATTGTGGGATAAAGCTGACAGGAAACCTTCATTCAGTGATAAGGAACTGCGTAGATTTTTCATTTTCTTTATGAAGGTTGTAAATCTTTTATATAATGCTTTTTAACATGTCGCTTCTGGCAATGGCTTGCCTTTATATTTACATTTTTATTGACATTTCACAAAGCTTTAACATCTGAACTCTTTTTTCAGCCATATGACTGTAATGTTCAAACCTCTTTGGCCTTATCTGAAATGAACTTCCATTTTGAAAAGACGTATACTAATCCTGGTGATAAAGCTTTATGAAGGAAGCCTCATATTATTTACTGACCCAGTCACAAGGTTATCTGGGTTTGAGGACTTTTTAGTTTTTATGACTATTCTTTCCATTGTAAATATCAAAGAACCCCAAAAAATGTTAAGAAAAAAACTTACAGTTTGGCCCATCTTGGGTACATTCCCGTAGCTTCGGAAAAGCTGGAAACCGACTCTTTCCTCAGCTGCTGTTGTTGTGGCTGGCCGGTCGGTGTCTTCGGTGCAGTGGCCGGCTTAGTGGCCTTGGCCGGCTTAGTGGCCTTGGCAGGCGTAGCGGCCTTGGCAGGCTCATTTCTGATGCTGAAAACAAAGAAGATATTTGTTAGCATGGACTATTTAAAGCTTTAAGTCGTGTATTATTGTCTTTCAATAATATTTATTCAGTTTCAAGAGATACAAATCAAAATATGGATCACATTCAATAGGAGGATCACATCCCTAATCCTAAAATCCTCCCCCAACATGAGACCCTGGTCAGGAGATTGGTCCAATGTTTGAAAGGGGGAAAAAAAGTTAATATGTTTTTTTAGTAAGAATGACGATTCCCACCCCTGAGAACCAGCTGGAGACAAAGTAAGGACCTGTGTTGTAGGGCTCTGGGCTTCTTTCAGTGGTATCAGATGGATATCAGTTTGAGATACTTCTCTGATCATTCAGAAATTATTAACAGGTGCATTGGATCTGCAGGTGACCTGCTTTAAGATGGTCCTGCATTCCCACAGACATGTATGAAAATCATAGGAGTGCGCATGGGGTGTGCCAGATGTGCCTGGGCACACCCCCTGTGCATTACCATTATTGCTCTGTGGCAGCGGGAAGATGGGAAAGATCTCCCACTGAGCAACTGCTTATATGAGAAGTGTGGAAGGCAGTACTTCTCTTTTATTCTGAATCTGCAGGCAGGCACATAATATGCTGGCAGAGAGATCGGAAAGATCTCCTTTCTGACTGGCAATGTGCCACAAGGGAGAGTGGTACAGGGTTTAAAACCAATCAGGACAGCTGGCGGGAGCTAATGTGACCATACGCCAAGCTCCCTGATTGGTTGGAAAGCCAGTTTTATGGAACTTCTGCAAAGAGTGGTAAGAAAATGATGATGGGGTATGAATCCCAGATCCTTTACCCCCAGTTTTCCCTTCCAAGTTGTTCCAACCTGTATTCAAATTCCTGCAGATACAGCGCCGGTATTATCACTGCACCATCTGACCTTTGTTACCTGCCTAGTCTGTAGATCAGGGGTCTCCAAACTTTCTAAACAAAGGGCCAGTTTATCATCCTTCAGACATTAGTGGGGCCAGACTGTGTCCAGTGGGATTGGAATATTTCCTGGCATCAGTGAGAATAAACATCGCCATGTTTGGTATTAGGGGGAGGAATAGCGCCCCATTGTTGGTGCCAGTGGGAGAAATGGTTTCCCATTGTTGTCAGTTGGCAGAATACATAGTTGCCAACATTTGAAAAAAATTTCCAGGGACACTTTGCAGCACAGCTATCAATTACTTACCACACCCACTTCCCTGAAGCTCCGCCCACTCCGCATAATTAATCTCCGCCTACTTATCAGATTATAGGGTCTACTTCATAAAGAGAGAATTACAGGAAATTGAAAAGGGAATTGAAAACTTAAGGCCAAAGTAGCAGAGTTGGAAGAATTCTCCCATTCAGCTGCACTACTTCTGCCTAAAGTTTAAAATTTCCCTGCAATTCTAAAATGTGAAATGTGCTCAGGTGTGACCATAGAAAAAATGTAATATGGAAATATAAATAAAGTGCAAGGTGTAAATAAGTACGATTATACTATCTGGTATAATTAGGTTTTATTGTACTTATTTACACCTAACACTTTATTTAGATTTACATATTCCATTTTTTGTATGGTCACACCTGAGCACATTTCACACTTTATTCACCTGTCTTTGAATTCAGCCCTCTGTAGGGGGATAATTTTCATTTACATAAAACAATGTGGCATCCTTTCCTTCCTAACACATTACCCAGTCCATACCAGTATAGATCCTAACACATTACCCAGTCCATACCAGTATAGATCCTAACACATTACCCAGTCCATACCAGTATAGATTCTAACACATTACCCAGTCCATACCAGTATAGATTCTAACACATTACCCAGTCCATACCAGTATAGATCCTAACACATTACCCAGTCCATACCAGTATAGATTCTAACACATTACCCAGTCCATACCAGTATAGATTCTAACACATTACCCAGTCCATACCAGTATAGATCCTAACACATTACCCAGTCCATACCAGTATAGATTCTAACACATTACCCAGTCCATACCAGTATAGATTCTAACACATTACCCAGTCCATACCAGTATAGATCCTAACACATTACCCAGCCCATACCAGTATAGATTCTAACACATTACCCAGTCCATACCAGTATAGATCCTAACACATTACCCAGTCCATACCAGTATAGATTCTAACACATTACCCAGTCCATACCAGTATAGATCCTAACACATTACCCAGTCCATACCAGTATAGATCCTACCACATTACCCAGTCCATACCAGTATAGATTCTAACAAATTACCCAGTCCATACCAGTATAGATTCTAACACATTACCCAGTCCATACCAGTATAGATCCTAACACATTACCCAGTCCATGCCAGTATAGATTCTAACACATTACCCAGTCCATACCAGTATAGATCCTAACACATTACCCAGTCCATACCATCCTAACACATTACCCAGTCCATACCAGTATAGATCCTAACACATTACCCAGTCCATACCAGTATAGATTCTAACACATTACCCAGTCCATACCAGTATAGATCCTAACACATTACCCAGTCCATACCAGTATAGATCCTAACACATTACCCAGTCCATACCAGTATAGATCCTAACACATTACCCAGTCCATACCAGTATAGATTCTAACACATTACCCAGTCCATACCAGTATAGATTCTAACACATTACCCAGTCCATACCAGTATAGATCCTAACACATTACCCAGTCCATACCATCCTAACACATTACCCAGTCCATACCAGTATAGATCCTAACACATTACCCAGTCCATACCAGTATAGATTCTAACACATTACCCAGTCCATACCAGTATAGATCCTAACACATTACCCAGTCCATACCAGTATAGATCCTAACACATTACCCAGTCCATACCAGTATAGATCCTAACACATTACCCAGTCCATACCAGTATAGATCCTAACACATTACCCAGTCCATACCAGTATAGATTCTAACACATTACCCAGTCCATACCATCCTAACACATTAACGAGTCCATACCAGTATAGATCCTAACACATTACCCAGTCCATACCAGTATAGATTCTAACACATTACCCAGTCCATACCAGTATAGATCCTAACACATTACCCAGTCCATACCAGTATAGATCCTAACACATTACCCAGTCCATACCAGTATAGATTCTAACACATTACCCAGTCCATACCAATATAGATCCTAACACATTACCCAGTCCATACCAGTATAGATCCTAACACATTACCCAGTCCATACCAGTATAGATCCTAACACATTACCCAGTCCATACCAGTATAGATTCTAACACATTACCCAGTCCATACCAGTATAGATCCTAACACATTACCCAGTCCATACCAGTATAGATCCTAAAACATTACCCAGTCCATACCAGTATAGATCCTAACACATTTCCCAGTCCATACCAGTATAGATCCTAACACATTACCCAGTCCATACCAGTATAGATTCTAACACATTACCCAGTCCATACCAGTATAGATCCTAACACATTACCCAGTCCATACCAGTATAGATCCTAAAACATTACCCAGTCCATACCAGTATAGATCCTAACATATTTCCCAGTCCATACCAGTATAGATCCTAACACATTACCCAGTCCATACCAGTATAGATTCTAACACATTACCCAGTCCATACCATCCTAACACATTACCCAGTCCATACCAGTATAGATCCTAACACATTAACCAGTCCATTAGGGCTGCAACTAACGATTATTTTAATAATCGATTAGTTGCCGATTATTTTTTCGATTAATCGGATTAAAATCATAAAAGAACTCAATATGCCTTTTTTTTCATTTATTTAAAATAATAATGAACAAACAGAGTGTTAGTGCCGGTTCACACTTGTGCGGTTTGCGAAATCGCATGTAATTCGGAGCGCACTGCACTTTGTATGGCTGAATTCGCAGCGCAACCACAGCAAACTCGCACATTAGGCTTTTTTTGAGCCGCCTCAGAATCGGATCGCACAGTGGTAAGTGGTTCACACTTGTGCGATCTGATTCTGTGCGAACTTGCAGATCGCACTGCAATTTGCAATCGCAACTGGGGGTGTCGTTAACTTTTAATTTGCACCTCCTGCGTATCGCATATGGCAGTGTGAACTGCCAGATGTGCGGATGCGATGCGGGAACACGCTGCATATTCGCAGCGTTCCCGCATCGCACAAATGTGAACCGGCACTAAGGCCATCGCATCCGCACATCTGGCAGTTCACACTGCCATATGCGATACGCAGGGGGTGCAAATTAAAAGTTAACGACATACCCAGTTGCGATTGCATATTGCAGTGCGATCTGCAAGTTCGCACAGAATCGGATCGCACAAATGTGAACCACTTACCACTGTGCGATCCGATTCTGAGGCGGCTCAAAAAAAGCCTCATGTATGGCTGAACTCGCATCCGCACATGAGATCGCATGTAATTTTGGAGCAGTGCGCTCCGAATTACATGCAATCTTGCAAACCGCACAAGTGTGAACCGGCACTTATACCAAAACTTTTTTTTTTTTTTTTTTAAATTAAGCTGCTATATACTGTAAATAATATAATAAATGCTTATCTAGATAAAATAGTTAATATTCCTTATAAGGTGCAATATTACAATAGAAAAATACGTGAATAAAAACGTCCATGTCAGCCAAAGAAAGACAACCTATATGTGTTATATGGATGTTTATAATCACTTATTTTTCTATTATAATATTGCACTTTATAAGGAATATTAACTCTTTTATCTGGATAATCTTTTATTCTGTTTTTTGGCGGGCTGCATTGCATGGAATGGACACTGTAACTAGTACTAAGCTCGGCACTCACGTTTTGCTGCTTCTCCCTCAGCTCGATATGACTCACTCCCTCACTGACTCAGCAAGAAGGCAGAGAGGAAAGGAGGAGGGAGGAGGGAGGTCACGGAAGTGCCGAGCTGTGAGAGAGACAGAGGGCACACTGCTGCTTCACAGAGCAGACGGAGCTCGCTGACTGTCGGGGAATGTCAAGAATGCAGCACAACTAATCGACGGAGCAACTAATCGATAATGACAATGATTGTCATTATCGATTATTATCGATTTAGTCGATTAGTTGTTTCAGCCCTACAGTCCATACCAGTATAGATCCTAACACATTACCCAGTCCATATCATCCTCACACATTACCCAGTCCATACCAGTATAGATCCTAACACATTACCCAGTCCATATCATCCTTACACATTACCCAGTCCATACCAGTATAGATCCTAACACATTACCCAGTCCATATCATCCTTACACATTACCCAGTCCATACCAGTATAGATCCTAACACATTACCCAGTCCATATCATCCTCACACATTACCCAGTCCATATCATCCTCACACATTACCCAGTCCATACCAGTATAGATCCTAACACCTTACCCAGTCCATACCAGTATAGATCCTAACACATTACCCAGTTCATACCAGTATAGATCCTAACACATTACCCAGTCCCTACCAGTATAGATTCTAACACATTACCCAGTCCATACCATCCTAACACATTACAGAGTCCATACCAGTATAGTCCATACCAGTATAGATCCTAACACATTACCCAGTTCACACTAGTATAGATCCTAACACATTACCCAGTTCACACCAGTATAGATCCTAACACATTACCCAGTCCATACCATCCTAATACATTACAGAGTCCATACCAGTATAGTCCATACCAGTATAGATCCTAACACATTACCCAGTCCATATTATCCTAACACATACCAAGTCCATACCAGTATAGATATCCAGCATGAGATTTTTCCCATTGAGGATTGAGGTCTGTTCTAATTTTTTTGAGCAATATATATATATATATGCACACACATACACATACACGGATATGTACACACATTTATCTAGAGCTAGAAAACTATATATATTTATCAATTAACAGGTGTATAAATTATATCTATAAAAAAAACGTTATTGATAGTAGTAATTAATGGAGTGTGAGGCCTCCAGCTTGTCGGAAGGTGCTCTGCCTCCCCCTGCTGGCGGATTTTGGAAAGTGCACCATGCTGACACCCTGCCTTCGGTGACACGTTAAATTTGCGGGAAGAGTGAGCGGGCACAGAGAGAGAGACAACCTGCTGCCAGAACTACAACTCCTAGCTGGGGTGAGAGCGACACTGTGTGGCACAAAATAAAAAATAAAAAAAATAAAAAAAATTTTTTTAAATGATTTACATAGTCCCTTATTAACAGGGACAATGTAAAATACCCAGGACAGGCTCCTATTTCCCGGGATTGTCCCGGGAAAAACGGAACAGTTGGCAGGTATGAGAATAGTGTTCTATCAGTGGGAGAAGTGCCCGAGGGCCGGATAAAGGCAAGCAAAGGGCCGCATCTGGCCCCCAGGCCGCAGTTTAGTGACCACTTCTTTAGATTGTCACAAATGGGGTTTATTCACTAAACAGGTGATTATGGACAATTGTCAAGGTCTTTGTAAATATAGATCAACTGTGAAAAAAAAAACCCAGTTCATCTATTTTTCCTGCTGAGCCGTCTGGGCCAAAATTAAATCTCTGATTTGTGTTCATAACTTACTATTTAGTAACTAAATTCATACTATAATCATAAGCGGCAAATTGGGTTGCACAAAAAATAAGACCAATGACACAGAAAATACTCTGCAATCATTAATATATATATATATACATACACAGACATGTGTGTTTGGGCTATGGAGTGCACACGCTAAAGCAATAGGCTGCGCACACCTATGATGAGAATGTAAAATGTGCCTGAAGTGAATAAAAGCCCCAGGTGACGCAGGCCCTAAAATCTAGAGAAACTATACATCTGTCATTATTAGTCTGCACAATTATTAAAGCCAACTCATTGATCAGATTGTGTCCGTTAGCTAGGCAGTTGATCTATTTGACAGTTGGTCTATTTTTAGCTACAGACTCGTCGGGTCGGTTATATAACAGACTATGAAATGGACAATAGTATGATCTGTATTTCACATTACTGAGAAATACAAAATCTAATGATTAGCTGATCACTTATAAATAAATTCTGTTTTATATGCTGTCAGTTTGTATTGATCCCCCTACTGGTTATTGATCGGAAATATCAGATACTTACTTCCTAGAAGGCTGAGCCTGGCATTGTTTTTCTTGATGTTTTTTGGTATTGCGGCGTTGATGTGGGCCGCTTTCTCCTACACGCTGGTAGGTGGTGTGATCTAATTTCACCATTTTGCCTGGAAGGAGATGTAAATATTCCTGGCAAGCTAAATTCGATATCCTGTAATTGTAGAGAAAATTACCAGATCACAGAAATCTAGTAAATCTCTAAATCACACTATGGACAATACGAATAATCACAGAGAAGAAACAAAGATGTTTACTCCTCAAATCCAACTCCTAACTCCCACACTGGGCCCTGGCTCTGCCTTCTTATATAGTCTAATAGGCTCCGCCCCTTTTAACTGCCAACTAAGCTCCACCCCTTTAACTGTCGGTTAAGCTCCGCCCCTTTAACTGCCCACTAAGCTCTGCCTTTTGTTTTCTAAGCCCCGCCCATTGCATGGCTTTCTAAGCCACACCCCTTTTATGGCTTTTGCTGCAAGCTGCCACTATGACACGTATACAGTTAGTTAACCCCTTAGTGAATGAGGGCAAGCAACTGTTAGGCTTGTTTACCATCTATGCAGTTTGCTTTTGATCGGTTTCTGCAGTGATTTTTGCGGTGTGTTTTGCATTTTTGCACATGTGATTTTACCATGATTTGTGTTTTACATTTTTTGCATTTTTTTTGGCCAATTTGTTGTTGGGCAGATTAAAAAAAAATGCAAATCGCAATAAATTTGCATGTTGAAAAACTCTCTACATGATTTTCTGCAGCTTCACCATTGAAGTCTATTGAACCAAAAAAGTTTTACATTTAACCACTTTACCACCGGAGGATTTTGCTGTCTTACGTCCAGGCCACTTTTTGTGATTCAGCGCTGTGCGAATTTAACTGACAATTTCGCAGTCATGAAACGCCGTACCTCAACGAAATTTAAGTCCTTTTTTCCCCACAAACAGAGCTTTCTTTTGATGGTATTTGATCACCTGTGTGATTTTTACTTTTTGCGCTATAAACAAAAAAATGCGACAATTTTGAAAATATTTCACATTTTTTTATATGAAATTCCCCCCAAAAAAATGTAAAAATCAAAATTTTTTATCATTTTAGGCCAATTTGTTTTCTGCTACATATTTTTGGTAAAAAAAATCTCAATAAGCGTATTTTGATTGGTTTGCGCAAAAGTTATTGCATTTACTAAGGGAAAGATTTCCGTAGTTTTTTTTTTAACGAGTAATGGCGGCGATCTGCGATTTTTTTTTTTGCGGGACTGTGACATTGTGCTGGACAGATCGGACCCTTGACTGACATTTTTGACACTTTTGGGGTTACCAGTGACATTACTACAGTAATCAGTGCTATAAATATGCACTGTTTCTGTAAAAATGACACTGGCAGGGAAGGGGTTAATTTTATTGGAGAGGGAGGGGTTAATGTATGCCTGGTGCTTACTGACATGTGTGGGGGGAGGGGACTATGTGACACAGGGACAGATCGCAGGTTCAGCTATGCTGAATCCTGCAATCTGACCCTGCCTGTCACTTAGGAGATCTGCCCGCTTTGTTTACACAAGCGGGCGGATCTCCAGACTCGATTCCCCGACGATCGGGGAAGAGCAGCGGCGATCACCGCTGCTCCTCCCCTGGCCCGACTCCCGTAGTGACTGAATACAGCGGGAGCGAGCCTCCGGCGGTGCATGCGCGCCGCCGAGAAGGGGGAGTGTCTGGCGACTTAGGTCTACGTCGTCAGACCTACAAGAGCCACTTTGCCGCAGTAGAGCTCTAGTGAGCAGCGGCAAAGTGGCTAAAAAAGTCCCTGACACTTTCCAAAAACACAGTGGCTGGAAAAAGCATAGATTGGAATGTGTCCCATAGGAAACCATGTTAAATGAACTGTAGCGGTACAGCGCCACCCTGAGGAGTATAAAAATAATAATCCCAGTGCTATATGTGAATCCTCTTACAAAGACAACACAATGTAAGAATAACAGTGAAGACACTATATCAGTGTCACTTTAACCACTTCCCTCCTGCTCTATAGTAAAAGGACGGCGGGTGGAAAGCACTCTTGTTCTGGGACGATGTCATATGATGGCGCCTCGGAACCGCCTCTCTTGCGTGCCCACGGGGGTACGCAGCGTGGCGATCTTGGTCACGTCGTGTTCCTAGGATATGGAGCAACCCCCGATCTCAGTAAAGAGCCGATGATGCGGCTCTTTACCCATGTGATCGGCTGTGTCCAATCACAGCTGGTTAAATGTAAACAAGGAAGTTCCATTTATCGGCTCTCCTTGGCTCACACTAACATTGCGCGTGGCGATGACAGCCGATCAGCGGCATCTCCTCGCAGGGGAGACCTGTACAGGTAATCGGGGCACTGATCATTAGTGCCCTGATTTTAGCACAGCCCCAGCAGTGCCCATCAGTATCACCAATCAGTGCCTATAAGTGATGCCAGTCAGTGCTGCATTTCAGTTCCTGCCCATCAGTGCCGCCTATCATTGCCCACCAGTGCCACCTATGAGTGCCGCCTATCAGTGCTCATCAGTGTGGCATGTTAGTGCCTCCTCATAAGTGCCACCTAATTAGTGTAGTCTAATCAGTGCCCATCAGTGAAGCCTATCAGTGCCACCTGATCAGCGCACATCAGTGAAGTAGAAAAATTATTTATGTATAAAATTTACTGACAGAAACTCTTTTTTTTTTAATTTTCAATATTTTTTTTAGCAAAAAATAAAAAAACCCAGCAGTGATAAAATACCACCAAAAGAAAGCTCTATTTGTGTGAAAAAAATGATAAAAATGTAATTTGTGTACAGTATTGCATGACCGTCCAATTGTCATTCAACCTCTACCAGCTTTGCACATCTAGAGAGGGACATTTTTGCCCATTCTTCTTTGTAAAATAGGTAAAGCTCTGTCAGATTGGATGGAGAGCGTCTGTGAACAGCAATTTTCAAGTCTTGACACAGACTCTCAATTGTATTCAGGTCTGGACTTTGACTGGGCCATTCTAACACATGCATATTCTTTGATCTAATCCATTCCATTGTAGGTCTGGCTGTATGTTTAGGGTCGTTGTCCTGCTGGAAGTTAAACATCTGCCCCTTCTCAAGTCTTTTACAGACTTTTAACATGTTTTCTTTATAGATTGCCCTGTATTTGGCTCCATCCATCTTCCCATCAACTCTGACCACCTTTACTGTCCCTGCTGAAGAAAAGCATCCCCACAATATGATGCTACCACCACCATGTTTCACGGTGTGGATGGTGTGTCCAGGGAGATTTGTAGTGTTAGTTTTCTGCCACACATAGCATTTAGCTTTTAGGTTAAAATGTTTCATTTTGGTCTCATCTGACCTGAACACCTTCTTCCACATATTTGCTGTGTCCCCCACATGGCTTCTCGCAAACGGAAAACGGGACTTTTTATGGCTTTCTTTCAACACTGGCTTTCTTCTTGCCGCTCTTCCATAAAGGACAGATTTGTGGAGAGCACAACTAAAAGTTCTCCTGTGGAAGAATTCTCTCACCTGAACTGTGGATCTTTGAATCTCCTCCAGAGTTACCATGGGGGGCCTCTTGGCTGCTTCTCTGATGAATGCTCTCCTTGCCCATCCTGTCAGTTTAGGTGGACGGCCATGTCTTGGTAGGTTTGCAGTTGTGCCATACTCTTTCCATTTTCGGATGATGGATTGAACAGAGCTCCATGAGATGTTCAAAGCTTTGGATAATTTTCTATATCCTAACCCTGTTTAACCACTTCTGGACTGCCCGCCACAGATATACTGCTGCAGGCTGGCCCTCCTGCGCGAACCGACGTAGGGCTATGTCAGTCACGCGCCTGCAGCCAGGGGGCGAGCGCTCCCCGCTGAGAGAGAAGAACGGTCAGCTGTTGTAAACACTTCTTCTCTCTGGAATGATCACAGAGTGCCTGTGATCCTTCAATATAGAATCACAGGTCTCTATGGTCATTCCATAATCCCCACCCCCCATACAGCTAGAATCACTCCCCTAGGCTCACATTTAACCTTTTGATCACCCACAGTGCTAACCCCTTGCCTGCCAGTGTTATTTCAGTAACAGTGCAAATTGTTAGCACTGATTACTGTAGTAATGTCACTGGTCCCCCCAAAAGAGTCAAAAATGTCAGTTAGGGGTCAGATCTGTCTGCCGCAATGTCGCAGTCCTGCTAAAAATCACAGATCGCCACCATTACTAGTAAAAAAAAACAATAAAAATGACATAAATCTTTCCCATAGTTAGTAGATGCGATAATTTTGCGCAATCCAATCAAAATACGCCTTAGACCAGAGAACAAATTGGCCTAGGATTTATAGATTCTAACACATTACCCAGTCCATACCAGTATAGATTCTAACACATTACCCAGTCCATACCATCCTAACACATTACCCAGTCCATACCAGTATAGATCCTAACACATTACCCAGTCCATACCAGAATAGATCCTAACACATTACCCAGTCCATACCAGTATAGATCCTAACACATTACCCAGTCCATACCAGTATAGATTCTAACACATTACCCAGTCCATACCAGTATAGATCCTAACACATTACCCAGTCCATACCAGTATAGATTCTAACACATTACCCAGTCCATTCCAGTATAGATCCTAACACATTACCCAGTCCATACCAGTATAGATCCTAACACATTACCCAATCCATACCATCCTAACACATTACCCAGTCCATACCAGTATAGATCCTAACACATTACCCAGTCCATACCATTATAGATCCTAACACATTACCCAGTCCATACCATCCTAACACATTACCCAGTCCATACCAGTATAGATCCTAATACATTAACCAGTCCATACCAGTATAGATCCTAACACATTACAACACTTAATGAGCTCAGCCAGGTGATTGCCAGACCATTATTCTTGATCTTTAAGGATAGTTTACAGACGGGTATGGTGCCAGCTGATTGGAAAAAAGCCAACGTGGTACCAATATTTAAGAAGGGGCCGAGATATATCCCGGGTAACTATAGGCCGTTCAGCCTAACATCTGTAGTCTGCAAAATTTTGGAGGGGATGTTAAGGGACCACATACAAGACTTTAGTAATGAAAACGGTATTATAAGTAGTAATCAGCATGGATTCATGAAAAATCGTTCGTGCCAAACCAATCTATTAACCTTCTACGATGAAGTGAGCAGCCACCTAGATAAAGGTAAGCCTGTGGATGTGGTGTATCTGGACTTTGCAAAGGCCTTTGACACCGTTCCCCACAAACGATTAATGTACAAACTAAGGAAGGTAGGTATGGATCAGAAGGTGAGTACCTGGATAGAGAACTGGCTCCAGGGGAGAGTACAGAGGGTGGTGATTAATGGGGAGTACTCGGATTGGGTGGGTGTGGAAAGTGGGGTCCCCCAGGGTTCTGTCCTGGGACCAATCCTGTTTAATTTGTTCATAAATGATCTAGAGGAGGGGATATCGAGTACAATCTCAGTATTTGCAGATGATACTAAACTAGGCTTGCCAATATCTTCTATGCTGGATGTGGAAACCTTGCAAGCGGACCTGAACAAAATAACGGGGTGGGCAACTACATGGCAGATGAGGTTTAATGTTGATAAATGTAAAGTAATGCACTTGGGGGCCAGAAACCAGAAAGCAAGCTACTCACTAGGGGGGGAACCTCTGGGTGAGTCTAGGATGGAAAAGGACTTGGGGGTACTGGTAGACAACAGGCTTGGCAGTGGCATGCTATGCCAAGCCGCCGCAAGCAAAGCCAACAGAATACTGGGATGTATAAAAAAGGGGATTCACTCCAGAAATAAAGAGATTATTCTCCCGCTCTACAAGACTCTGGTCCGGCCACATCTGGAGTATGCTGTCCAGTTCTGGGCACCAGTCCTCAGGAAGGATGTGCTGGAACTGGAGAAACTCCAGAGAAGGGCAACAAAAATAATTAGGGGAATGGAGGACATCAGCTATGAGGAAAGACTACAAGCACTGAACCTTTTCTCTCTGGAGAAAAGAAGATTGAGGGGGGATAGGATATCAATGTACAAATACTGTACTGGTGACCCGAGCATAAGGAACAAACTATTCAGAGAAAGGAGATACAATAAGACACGTGGCCACTCACTAAAACTAGAGGAAAGGCGGTTTAACCTTAAAGTGCGTAAGGGGTTCTTCACTGTAAGAGCGGTAAGGATGTGGAATTCTCTTCCACAAGCAGTCGTATCAGCAGGGAGCATTGATAGTTTCAAAAAACTATTAGATGGATACCTTAGAGACCACAACATACAGGGGTATACAATGTACGGTTAAAAGCAAACACACACACGCATTCATAGGTTGAACTGGATGGACTGATGTCTTTTTTCAACCTCACTAACTATGTAATTACCCAGTCCATACCATCCTAACACATTACCCAGTCCATACCAGTATAGATCCTAACACATTAACCAGTCCATTAGGGCTGCAACTAACGATTATTTTAATAATCGATTAGTTGCGGATTATTTTTTCGATTAATCGGATTAAAATCATAAAAAAACTCAATATGCCTTTTTTTATTTAAAATAATAATGAATAAACAGAGTGTTAGTGCCGGTTCACACTTGTGCGGTTTGCGAGATCGCATGTAATTCGGAGCGCACTGCTCCTAAATTACATGCGATCTCATGTGCGGATGCAAGTTCATCCATACACTTTGTATGGCTGAATTCGCAGCGCAACCACAGCAAACTCGCACATGAGGCTTTTTTTGAGCCGCCTCAGAATCGGATCGCACAGTGGTAAGTGGTTCACACTCGTGCGATCTGATTCTGTGCGAACTTGCAGATCGCACTGCAATATGCAATCACAACTGGGGGTGTCGTTAACTTTTAATTTGCACCCCCTGCGTATCGCATATGGCAGTGTGAACTGCCAGATGTGCGGATGCGATGCGGGAACACGCTGCATATTCGCAGCGTTCCTGCATCGCACAAATGTAAACCGGCACTAAGGCCATCACACCCGCACATCTGGCAGTTCACACTGCCATATGCGATACACAGGGGGTGCAAATTAAAAGTTAACGACATACCCAGTTGCGATTGCATATTGCAGTGCGATCTGCAAGTTCGCACAGAATCGGATCGCACAAATGTGAACCACTGTGCGATCCGATTCTGAGGCGGCTCAAAAAAAGCCTCATGTATGGCTGAACTCGCATCCGCACATGAGATCGCATGTAATTTAGGAGCAGTGCGCCCCGAATTACATGCAATCTCGCAAACCGCACAAGTGTGAACCGGCACTTATACCAAAACTTTTTTTTTTTTTTTAATTAAGCTGCTATATACTGTAAATAATATAATAAATGCTTATCTAGATAAAAGAGTTAATATTCCTTATAAGGTGCAATATTACAATAGAAAAATAAGTGAATAAAAACGTCCATGTCAGCCATAGATATGAAATAGGGAGCAAAGAAAGACAACCTATATGTGTTATATGGATGTTTATAATCACTTATTTTTCTATTATAATATTGCACTTTATAAGGAATATTAACTCTTTTATCTGGATAATCTTTTATTCTGTTTTTGGTGGGCTGCATTGCATGGAATGGACACTGTAACTAGTACTAAGCTCGGCACTCACGTTTTGCTGCTTCTCCCTCAGCTCGATATGACTCACTCCCTCACTGACTCAGCAAGAAGGCAGAGAGGAAAGGAGGAGGGAGGAGGGAGGTCACGGAAGTGCCGAGCTGTGAGACAGACAGAGGGCACACTGCTGCTTCACAGAGCAGACGGAGCTCGCTGACTGTCGGGGAATGTCAAGAATGCAGCACAACTAATCGACGGAGCAACTAATCGATAATGACAATCGTTGACAACGATTGTAATTATCGATTATTATCGTTTTAGTCGATTAGTTGTTTCAGCCCTACAGTCCATACCAGTATAGATCCTAACACATTACCCAGTCCATATCATCCTAACACATTACCCAGTCCATACCAGTATAGATCCTAACACATTTCCCAGTCCATACCAGTATAGATTCTAACACATTACCCAGTCCATACCAGTATAGATCCTAACACATTACCCAGTCCATACCAGTATAGATCCTAACACCTTACCCAGTCCGTACCAGTATAGATCCTAACACATTACCCAGTCCATATCATCCTAACACATTACCCAGTCCATACCAGTATAGATCCTAACACATTACCCAGTCCATACCAGTATAGATCCTAACACCTTACCCAGTCCATACCAGTATAGATCCTAACACATTACCCAGTTCATACCAGTATAGATAATAACACATTACCCAGTCCCTACCAGTATAGATTCTAACACATTACCCAGTCCATACCATCCTAACACATTACAGAGTCCATACCAGTATAGTCCATACCAGTATAGATCCTAACACATTACCCAGTTCACACTAGTATAGATCCTAACACATTACCCAGTTCACACCAGTATAGATCCTAACACATTACCCAGTCCATACCATCCTAACACATTACAGAGTCCATACCAGTATAGTCCATACCAGTATAGATCCTAACACATTACCCAGTCCATATTATCCTAACACATACCAAGTCCATACCAGTATAGATATCCAGCATGAGATTTTTCCCATTGAGGATTGAGGTCTGTTTTAATTTTTTTGAGCAATATATATATATATATATATATATATATATATATATATGCACACACATACACATACACGGATATGTACACACATTTATCTAGAGCTAGAAAACTATATATATGTATCAATTAACAGGTGTATAAATTATATCTATAAAAAAACATTATTGATAGTAGTAATTAATGGAGTGTGAGGCCTCCAGCTTGTCGGAAGGTGCTCTGCCTCCCCCTGCTGGCGGATTTTGGAAAGGTCACCATGCTGACACCCTGCCTTCGGTGACACGTTAAATTTGCGACAGGCGGGAAGAGTGAGCGGGCACAGAGAGAGAGACAACCTGCTGCCAGAACTACAACTCCTAGCTGGGGTGAGAGCGACACTGTGTGGCACAAAATAAAAAAAAATAAAAAAATAAATATTTTTTTTAAATGATTTACATAGTCCCTGATTAACAGGGACAATGTAAAATACCCAGGACAGGCTCCTATTTGCCGGGATTGTCCCGGGAAAAACGGAACAGTTGGCAGGTATGAGAATAGTGTTCTATCAGTGGGACAAGTGCCCCGAGGGCCGGATAAAGGCAAGCAAAGGGCCGCATCTGGCCCTCAGGCCGCAGTTTAGTGACCACTTCTTTAGATTGTCACAAATGGGGTTTATTAACTAAACAGGACAATTGTCAAGGTCTTTGTAAATACAGATCAACTGTGAAAAAAAAAGCCGCAGTTTATCTATTTTTCCTGCTGAGCTGTTTGGGCCAAAATTAAATCTCTGATTTGTGTTCATAACTTACTATTTAGTAACTAAATTCATACTATAATCATAAGCAGCAAATTGGGTTGTACAAAAAATAAGACCAATGACAGAGAAAATACTCTGCAATCATTAATATATATATATATATATACATACACACGCATGTGTGTTTGGGCTATGGAGTGCACACGCTAAAGCAATAGGCTGCGCACACCTATGATGAGAATGTAAAATGTGCCTGAAGTGAATAAAAGCCCCAGGTGACGCAGGTCCTAAAATCTAGGGAAACTATACATCTGTCATTATTAGTCTGCACAATTATTATAGCCAACTCATTGATCAGATTGTGTCCGTTAGCTAGGCAGTTGATCTATTTGACAGTTGGTCTATTTTTAGCTACAGACTCGTCGGGTCGGTTATATAACAGACTATGAAATGGACAATAGTATGATCTGTATTTCACATTACTGAGAAATACAAAATCTAATGATTAGCTGATCACTTATAAATAAATTCTGTTTTATATGCTGTCAGTTTGTATTGATCCCCCTACTGGTTATTGATCGGAAATATCAGATACTTACTTCCTAGAAGGCTGAGCCTGGCATTGTTTTTCTTGATGTTTTTTGTTATTGCGGCGTTGATGTGGGCCGCTTTCTCCTACACGCTGGTAGGCGGTGTGATCTAATCTCACCATTTTGCCTGGAAGGAGATGTAAAGATTCCTGGCAATATTGCTCCTGATGTTTTTTGGTATTGCGGCGTTGATGTTGGCCGCTTTCTCCTACACGCTGGTAGGCGGTGCGATCTAATCTCACCATTTTGCCTGGAAAAAGATGTAAATATTCCTGGCAAGCTAAATTCGATATCCTGTAATTGTAGAGAAAATTACCAGATCGCAAAAATCTAGTAAATCTCTAAATCACACTATGGACAACACGAATAATCACAGAGAAGAAACAAAGATGTTTACTCCTCAAATCCAACTCCTAACTCCCACACTAAGCCCTGGCTCTGCCTCCTTATATAGCCTAATAGGCTCCGCCCCTTTTAACTGCCAACTAAGCTCCACCCCTTTAACTGCCGGATAAGCTCCGCCCATTTAACTGTTGACTAAGCTCCGCCCCTTTTGTGTTTTTCCAAGCTCCGCCCCTTGCATGGATTTCTAAGCTCCGCCTCTTTTATGGCTTTTGCTGCAAGCTGCCACTATGACACGTATACAGTTAGTTAACCCCTTAGTGACTGAGGACAAGCAACTGTTAGGCTTGTTTACCATCTATGCAGTTTGCTTTTGATCGGTTTCTGCAGTGATTTTTGTAGTGTGTTTTGCATTTTTGCACATGTGATTTTACCATGATTTGTGTTTTACATTTTTTGCATTTTTTTTGGCCAATTTGTTGTTGGGCAGATTAAAAAAAAAATGCAAATCGCAATAAATTTGCATGTTGAAAAACTCTCTACATGATTTTCTGCAGCTTCTCCATTGAAGTCTATTGAACCAAAAAAGTTTTACATTTAACCACTTTACCACCGGAGGATTTTGCTGTCTTATGTCTGAGCCACTGTTTGCGATTCGGCACTGTGCGAATTTAACTGACAATTGCGTGGTCAGACAACGCCTTACCCAAACAAAATTTAAGTCAATTTTTCCCCACAAACAGAGCTTTCTTTTGGTGGTATTTGATCACCTGTGCGATTTTTACTTTTTGCGCTATAAACAAAGAAAGAGCGACAATTTTGAAAAAATAACAATATTTTTAACATTTTTTATATGAAATTCCCCCCATAAAAAATGTAAAAATCAAAATTTTTTTATCATTTTAGGCCAATTTGTTTTCTGCTACATATTTTTGGTAAAAAAAATCGCAATAAGCGTATTTTGATTGGTTTGCGCAAAAGTTATTGCGTTTACTAAGGGAAAGATTTCCGTCGTTTTTGGTGGGGTTTTTTTTTAACGAGTAATGGCGGCGATCTGCGATTTTTTTTTTGCGGGACTGCGACATTGCGCCGGACAGATCAGACCCTTGACTGACATTTTTGACACTTTTGGGGGTACCAGTGACATTACTACAGTAATCAGTGCTATACATATGCACTGTTACTGTAAAAATTACACTGGCAGGGAAGGGGTTAATTTTATTGGAGAGGGAGGGGTTAATGTATGCCTGGTGCTTACTCACATGTGTGGGGGGAGGGGACTGGGTGACACAGGGACAGATCGCAGGTTCAGCTATGCTGAACCCTGCAATCTGTCACTGCCTGTCACTTAGGAGATCCGTTTACACAAGCGGGCGGATCTCCAGACTCGATTCCCCGACGATCGGGGAAGAGCAGCGGCGATCGCGGCTGCTCTTCCCCTGGCCCGACTCCCGCTGTGACTGAATACAGCGGGAGCGATCCTCCGGCGGCGCGCGCGCAGTAGAGCTCTAGTGAGCAGCGGCAAAGTGGCTAAAAAAGTCCCTGACACTTTCCAAAAACACAGCGGCTGGAAAAAGCATAGATGTGAACGTGTCCCATAGGAAACCATGTTAAATGAACTGTAGTGCATTTTTACAAAAAGCACCAAAAAACGCATAGGTGTGGCTCGGTTTACCCCTATGTAGTTTGCTTTTGATCAGTTTCTGCAGTGATTTTTGTTGTACGTTTTTGCACACTTGATTTTACCTCGATTTGCATTTTTGAATTCTCATTGCTTTTTTTGGGGGTAATTTGTTGTTGAGCAGATTAAAAAACACAAGTCGCAGCAAGACGGACTACATGCTTTTCTGCAGATTCTCCATTGAAGTCTATTGAACCAAAAACGCAAAAAAAAAGCACCGTTTTGTATTTTTAAAAAGTCCCTGAAAAAAGCATAGATGGGAATGTGTCCCATAGGAAACCATGTTAAATACACTGTAGCGGTACAGCGCCACCCTGAGGAGTATAAAAATAATAATCCCAGTGCTATATGTGAATCCTCTTACAAAGACAACACAATGTAAGAATAACAGTGAAGACACTATATCAGTGTCACTTTAACCACTTCCCACCCGCTCTATAGTAAAAGGACGGCGGGTGGAAAGCACTCTTGTTCTGGGACGATGTCATGTGATGGCACCTCGGAACCGCCTCTCTTGCATGCCCACGGGGGTACGCAGCGTGGCGACCTTGGTCACGCTGTGTTCCTAGGACATGGAGCAACCCCCGATCTCAGTAAATAGCCGATGATGCGTCTCTTTACCCATTTGATCGGCTGTGTCCAATCACAGCTGGTTACATGTAAACAAGGAAGTTCCATTTATCGGCTCTCCTTGGCTCACACTGACATTGCGCGTGGCGATGACAGCCGATCAGCGGCATCTCCTCGCAGGGGAGACCTGTACAGGTAATCGGGGCACTGATCATCAGTGCCCTGATTTTAGCACAGCCCCAGCAGTGCCCATCAGTATCACCAATCAGTGCCTATAAGTGATGCCAGTCAGTGCTGCATTTCAGTTCCTGCCCATCAGTGCCGCCTATCATTGCCCACCAGTGCCACCTATGAGTGCCGCCTATCAGTGCTCATCAGTGTGGCATGTTAGTGCCTCCTCATAAGTGCCACCTAATTAGTGTAGTCTAATCAGTGCCCATCAGTGAAGCCTATCAGTGCCACCTGATCAGCGCACATCAGTGAAGTAAAAAAAATTATTTATTTATAAAATTTACTGACAGAAACTCTTTTTTTTTAGCAAAAGATAAAAATCCCAGCAGTGATTTAATACCACCAAAAGAAAGTTCTATTTGTGTGTAATTTGTGTACAGCATTGCATGACCTCCCAATTGTCATTCAACCTCTACCAGCTTTGCACATCTAGAGAGGGACATTTTTGCCCATTCTTCTGTGTAAAATAGGTCAAGCTCTGTCAGATTGGATGGAGAGCGTCTGTGAACAACAATTTTCAAGTCTTGCCACAGACTCTCAATTGTATTTAGGTCTGGACTTTGACTGGGCCATTCTAACACATGCATATTCTGCAGAGATGTATAGTAACGAAGTAGAACTACTTAAGTACTGTACTTAAGTACCGAAATGCGGTATCTGTACTTTCCTAGAGTAGAATTTTTTTCTCCTACTTCTACTTTTACTTCACTACATTTTTTCGATGATTTCGATACTTCTACTCCGATATTTTTTTTTGTGCTGCATCGTTACTCGTTACTTTTCTCTGCCTTTCCCTTTTTCTTTTTTGTTTGGTTTCCCTCCTTACTGCTCTCTCCTACTCTTTCAATTATCCTCCCTATTCTGCCTTCCCCTCTCCCCTTTTCTATAGGAAGGCAAAGGTAAAGATACCCCCTTTTTCATGGATACCTGGTCTCTGGCCATTTGGGTAGCGTTGTTCCGCTCCAGGCTTCCGCTGGGCCGGCGTGGAGAGCTCCCACATGCGCCTCTCGGCGCTCTGACATGTGTGGCGGCCTTCGGCCACTCCGCTCCTCCTTGTCTCCATTCGCTGACGTCTCAGCGCTGGGAGGCGGGGATTCCGGCGGCCGTGCAGTAGAGGCACGTGCGCATGCGCAGTGCGATCGAGGCACTGGCGGCCATCTTGGTTAAGGGAAACATGGGGGGGTCTCTGATGTAAGGGGGGGGCTTTGTGTGGGCGGTCTCTGATGTAAGGGGGCTCTGTGTGGGGGGTCTCTGATGTAAGGGGGGTCTCTGATGTAAGGGGGGCTCTGTGTGGGAGGGCTCTGATGTAAGGGGAGCTCTGTTTGGAGGGGCTCTGATGTAGGGGGAGCTCTGTGGGGGGCTCTATGGGGGGGCTCTGATGTAAGGGGGGCTCTGTGGGGATGGTCTCTGATGTAAGGGGGCTCTGTGTTGGGGTCTCTGTATGTAAGGGGGGCTTTGTGTGAGGGGTCTCTAAAGTAAGGGGGCTTTGTGTGGGGGTCTCTGATGTAAGGGGGGCTCTGTGTGGGGGTCTCTGATGTAAAGGGGGCTTTGTGTGGGGGGTCTTTGATGTAAGGGGGCTCTGTGTGGGGGTCTCTGATGTAAGGGGGCGCTGTGTGGGGGGTCTTTGATGTAAGGGGGTGCTGTGGGGGGGTCTCTGGTGTAAGGGGGCTCTGTGTGGGGTGTCTCTGATGTAAGGGGGCTCTGTGTGGGGGGTCTCTGATGTAAGGGGGCTCTGTGTGGGGGTCTCTGATGTAAGGGGTCTCTGTGTGGGGGGTCTCTGATGTGTGGGGGTCTCTGATGTAAGGGGGCTCTGTGTGGGGGGGTCTCTGATGTAAGGGGGACTCTGTGGGAGGGCTCTGATGTGGGGGGCTCTGATGTAAGGGGAGCTCTGTGTGGAGGGGCTCTGATGTAAGGGGAGCTCTGTGGGGGGTTCTATGGGGGGGGGCTCTGATGTAAGGGGGCTCTGTGGGGATGGTCTCTGATGTAAGGGGGCTCTGTGTTGGGGTCTCTGATGTAAGGGGGGCTTTGTGTGAGGGGTCTCTAAAGTATGGGGGCTTTGTGTGGGGATGGTCTCTGATGTAAGGGGGCTCTGTGTTGGGGTCTCTGATGTAAGGGGGGCTTTGTGTGGGGGGCTCTGATGTAAGGGGGCTCTGTGGGGGGGTCTCTGATGTAAGGGGGGCTTTGTGTGGGGGGCTCTGATGTAAGGGGGCTCTGTGGGGGGGTCTCTGATGTAAGGGGAGCTCTGTGTGGGGGGGGTCTCTGATGTAAAGGGGGCTCTGTATGGGGGTCTCTGATGTAAGGGGGCTCTGTGTGGGGGGTCTTTGATGTAAGGGGGGCTCTGTGTGGGGGGTCTCTGATGTATAGGGGCTCTTTGTGGGGGCTGGGGGGTCTCTGCTGTAAGGGTGCTCTGTGTGGGGGTCTCTGATGTAAGTGGGGCCTCTGTGGGGGGTTTCTGTTGTAAGGGGGCTCCGTTGGGGGGTTTCTGTTGTAAGGGGGGCTCCGTTGGGGGGTCTCTGATGTAAGGGGGGTCTCTAATGTAAGGGGGGCTAAGTTTGCAGTGATCATAAAAAAGAAAAGTCAAATGAAGTGCAAAAAAAGTGCAAGAAAAAATGTGCAGGGCGCTGGTGGGGGCGCCACAGGATCAACTCGCACAGGGCGCTTGAACACCTAAGGCCGGCCCTGGTTGGGAGGTTCTTTCCCATTAACAGCAGATATGAAATTATATTCATCTTGTTTTGTCACATATATATATTTGAAGATTCACAATATTTTGAACTTTTTATTGACTTAGATTTCATACACTCTTCCTTTATTTCATTATTGGAATATATTGTTGTATATCTCATTGGTTTATATATGATTTTGCGCACCAATAAGCTGTGGAGAAAAAAAACAGGCATAACACAGTACATAACACAGTACTTCTACTTCTACTTTCAGTACTTGAGTAGAATTTTTTTTTCAAAACTACTGGTACTTTTTACTTTTAGTACTTAAGTAGCAATTTTTTTTGAAAAAACTACTTGCAATACTTAAGTAAAAAAAATGTTGAATACTTTAGTACTTCCACTTAAGTAACTTTTTCTGCGAGCACTTCCACTTCTACTTAAGTCACTTTTTGATCGAGCACTTGTACTTTTACTCAAGTAGAAATTTTGAGTACTTTATACAAGTCTGATATTCTGTGATCTAATCCATTCCATTGTAGGTCTGGCTGTATGTTTAGGGTCGTTGTCCTGCTGGAAGTTAAACATCTGCCCCTTCTCAAGTCTTTTTCAGACTCTTAAGATGTTTTCTTTATAGATTGCCCTGTATTTGGCTCCATCCATCTTCCCATCAACTCTGACCACCTTTACTGTCCCTGCTGAAGAAAAGCATCCCCACAATATGATGCTACCACCACCATGTTTCACGGTGTGGATGTTGTGTCCAGGGAGATTTGCAGTGTTAGTTTTCCGCCACACATAGCATTTAGCTTTTAGGCCAAAAAGTTTAATTTTGGTCTCATCTGACCTGAACACCTTCTTCCACATAAAGTCCCATCTCCCTGTCCTTCCCTCCTTCTATTGCCCCCTTTCCCTCCCCATTTTTTCCTTTATTCCCAATATATATTATACCTTCTTCCACATATTTGCTGTGTCCCCCACATGGCTTCTCGCAAATGGAAAACGGGACTTCTTATGGCTTTCTTTCAACACTGGCTTTCTTCTTGCCACTCTTCCATAAAGGCCGGATTTGTGGAGAGCACGACTAAAAGTTCTCCTGTGGAAGGATTCTCTCACCTGAACTGTGGATCTCTGAATCTCCTCCAGAGTTACCATGGGGGGCCTCTTGGCTGCTTCTCTGATGAATGCTCTCCTTGCCCATCCTGTCAGTTTAGGTGGACGGCCATGTCTTGCTAGGTTTGCAGTTGTGCCATACTCTTTCCATTTTCGGATGATGGATTGAACAGAGCTCCATGAGATGTTCAAAGCTTGGGATATTTTTCTATAACCCAACCCTGTTTAACCGCTTCTGGACTGCCCGCCGCAGATATACTGCTGCAGGCTGGTCCTCCTGCGTGAACCGACGTAGGGCTATGTCAGTCACGCGCCTGCAGCCAGGGGGCGAGCGCTCCCCACTGAGAGAGAAGAACGGTCAGCTGTTGTAAACACTTCTTCTCTCTGGAATGATCACAGAGTGCCTGTGATCCTTCTATATAGGATCACATGTCTCTGTGATCATTCCATAATCCCCACCCCCATACAGCTAGAATCACTCCCCTAAGCTCACATTTAACCTTTTGATCACCCACAGTGTTAACCCCTTCCCTGCCAGTGTCATTATTACAGTAACAGTGCAAATTTGTTAGCACACATTACTGTAGTAATGTCACTGGTCCCCCAAAAGTGTAAAAAATGTCAGTTAGGGGTCCAATCTGTCCGCCGCAATGTCGCAGCCCCGCTAAAAATCACAGATCGCCACCATTACTAGTAAAAAAAGAAAATAAACAATAAATATGACAAATCTTTCCCGTAGTTAGTAGACGCGATAACTTTTGTGCAAACCAATCAAAATACGCTTATTGTGATTTTTTTACCAATAATATATAGCAGAAAACAAATTGGCCTAAAATGTTATAAAATTTTGATTTTTAAATTTCTTTTTGGGGAATGTTATATAGCAGAAAGTGAAAAATATTGTTTTTTTTCCGAATTGTCGCTCTTTTTTTGTTTATAGCGCAAAAAATAAAAATCGCACAGGTGATCAAATACCACCAAAAGAAAGCTCTATTTGTGGGAAAAAAGGACATATAATTTGGGTACAGCGTCGCACGATCACGCAATTGTCCGTTAAGGTAACGCAGTACCGAATCGCAAAAAATGGCCTGGTCATTAAGGGGGCAAATCCTTCCGGTCCAGAAGTGGTTAACTTCTCCACAACTTTATCCCTGACCTGTTGGGTGTGTTTCTTGGCCTTCATGATGCTGTTTGTTCACTAAGCTTCTCTAACAAACCTCTGAGGGCTTCACAGAACAGCTGTATTTATAATGAGATTAAAATGACACACAGGTGGACTCTATTTACTAATTAGGTGACTTCTGAAGGCAATTGGTTCCACTAGAGTTTAGTTAGGGGTATCCGAGTAAAGGGGGCTGAATACAAATGCACGCCACACTTTTCACATATTTATGAAAAAAATGAAAACCATTTATCATTTTCCTTCCATTTCACAATTACAGTGGGTACGGAAAGTATTCAGACCCCCTTAAATTTTTCACTCTTTGTTATATTGCAGCCATTTGCTAAAATCATTTAAGTTCATTCTTCTTCCTCATGAATGTACACATAGCACCCCATACTGACAGAAAAACACAGAATTGTTGACATTGTTGCAGATTTATTAAAAAAGAAAAACTGAAATATCACATGGTCCTAAGTATTCAGACCCTTTGCTCAGTATTTAGTAGAAGCCCCCTTTTGATCTAATACAGCCAGGAGTCTTTTTGGGAAAGATGCAACAAGTCTTTCACACCTGGATTTGGGGATCCTCTGCCATTCCTCCTTGCAGATCCTCTCCAGTTCTGTCAGGTTGGATGGTAAACGTTGGTGGACAGCCATTTTTAGGTCTCTCCAGAGATGCTCAATTGGGTTTAAGTCAGGGCTCTGGCTGGGCCATTCAAGAACAGTCACGGAGTTGTTGTGAAGCCACTCCTTCGTTATTTTAGCTGTGTGCTTAGGGTCATTGTATTGTTGGAAGGTAAACCTTCGGCCCAGTCTGAGGTCCAGAGCACTCTGGAGAAGGTTTTTGTCCAGGATATCCCTGTACTTGGCCGCATTCATCTTTCCCTTGATTGCAACCAGTCGTCCTGTCTCTGCAGCTGAAAAACACCCCCACAGCATGATGCTGCCACCACCATGCTTCACTGTTGGGACTGTATTGGACAAGTGATGAGCAGTGCCTGGTTTTCTCCACACATACCGCTTAGAATTAAGGCCAAAAAGTTCTATTTTGGTCTCATCAGACCAGAGAATCTTATTTCTCACCATCTTGGAGTCCTTCAGGTGTTTTTTTAGCAAACTCCATGCGGGCTTTCATTTGTCTTACACTGAGGAGAGGCTTCCGTCGGGCCACTCTGCCATAAAGCCCCGACTGGTGGAGGGCTGCAGTGATGGTTGACTTTCTACAACTTTCTCCCATCTCCTGACTGCATCTCTGGAGCTCAGCCACAGTGATCTTTGGGTTCTTCTTTACCTCTCTCACCAAGGCTCTTCTCCCCCGATAGCTCAGTTTGGCTGGACGGCCAGCTCTAGGAAGGGTTCTGGTCGTCCCAAACGTCTTCCATTTGAGGATTATGGAGGCCACTGTGCTCTTAGGAGCCTTAAGTGCAGCAGAAATCTTTTTGTAACCTTGGCCAGATCTGTGCCTTGCCACAATTCTGTCTCTGAGCTCTTCAGGCAGTTCCTTTGACCTCATGATTCTCATTTGCTCTGACGTGCATTGTGATCTGGAAGGTCTTATATAGACAGGTGTGTGGCTTTCCTAATCAAGTCCAATCAGTATAATCAAACACAGCTGGACTCAAATGAAGGTGTAGAACCATCTCAAGGATGATCAGAAGAAATGGAAAGCACCTGAGTTAAATATATGAGTGTCACAGCAAAGGGTCTGAATACTTAGGACCATGTGATATTTCAGTTTTTCTTTTTTAATAAATCTGCAACAATGTCAACAATTCTGTGTTTTTCTGTCAGTATGGGGTGCCAAGTGTACATTCATGAGGAAGAAGAATGAACTGAAATGATTTTCGCAAATGGCTGCAATATAACAAAGAGTGAAAAATTTAAGGGGGTCTGAATACTTTCCGTACCCACTGTATGTGTCACTTTGTGTTGGTCTATCACATAAAATCCCAATAAAATAATTTATGTTTTGGTTGTAACATGACAAAATATGTAAAATGTCAAGGGGTATGAATAGTTTTCCAAGGCACTGTAGATGAAGAGTTGTTGGTAAGGAATACTTACAGACATATGAACTTATAAACACATGAACAGAGGAAAGGTGGGGATCCCTGGAAAAGTTCGGAATCTTGAATAGGTTTATAATTGATGCTGTGCTGCATGTAGTTGGCTCCTACCAGCGGGTATAGAAAACGATGGGCACACAGCTAAGTCATGTTAGGGTTGGACAGATCGGACCCATCTGGGACTG